>NC_069506.1:326918340-326940840 GCF_027579735.1 Bombina bombina | reverse complement strand
AATTAGTTTAAAAAACTTGTAATTATTTTATTATTTTCTGTAATTTAGGGTTTGTTTGTTTTCGTACTTTAGTTTATTTAATTTAATTGTAGTTAATTGTAGTTAATTTAGCAAATTATTTTAATTATAGTGTAGTGTTAGGTGTAATTGTAATTTAGGTTAGGATTTATTTTACAGGTATATTTGTATTTATTTTAACTAGGAAGTTATTAAATCGTTAATAACTATTTCATAACTATTGTACCTAGTTAAAATAAATACAAAGTTGCCTGTAAAATTAAAATAAACCCTAAGCTAGCTACAATGTAACTATTAGTTAAATTGTAGCTATCTTAGGGTTTATTTTATAGGTAAGTATTTAGTTTTAAATAGGAATAATTTATTTAATTGTAGTTATTTTATTTAGATTTATTTGAATTAGATTTAAGTTAGGGGGTGTTAGGGTTAGGGTTAGACTTAGGTTTAGGGGTTAATAACTTTATTATAGTGGCGGCGACTTTGTGGGCGGCAGATTAGGGGTTAATAAGTGTAGGTAGGTTGCGGCGAGATTGGGGGTGGCAGATTAGGGGTTAATAAATATAATGTAGGTATCGACGATGTTGGGGGCAGCAGATTAAGGGTTCATAAGTATAATGTAGGTGGCAGCGGTGTCCGGAGCAGCAGATTAGGGGTTAATAATATTATGCAGGTTTCGGCGATGTCAGGGGCGGCAGATTAGGGGTTAATAAGTGTAAAGTTAGGGGTGTTCATGTTATGTTAGGGTGTTAGGTGTAGACATAAATTTTCTTTCCCCATATAGGAATCAATGGGGCTGCGTTAGGAGCTGAACGCTGTTTTTTTGCAGGTGTTAGGTTTTTTTCAGCCGTTTCTGCCCCATTGTTTAATATGGGGAAATCGTGCGCGAGCACGTTTAGCCAGCTCACCGCTACCGTAAGCAGCGCTGGTATTGAGGTGAGATGTGGAGCTAAATTTTGCTCTTCGCTCACTTTTTAGAGGCTAACGCCGGGTTGAAAAAAACCTGTAATACCAGCGTTGTTTGTAGGTGAGCGGTGAGCATAAACTAAGCGTTAGCACCGCACCCCTGTTAACGCAAAACTCGTAATCTCGGTGATGTTTTGTACTTACATTGCATTCTGCCTCTGAGCCTGAGCAATGTTACTGTTACTGTAGCATTATCAGAATAGTAACCCAGCTCAAGTTTCACTAGAAGATTTATAACATCTAGCTAAATAAGCCTTATAGTAGAAACCACATCCTTCTTGAAGAGCGCTTAAAGAAAGTAATGGACCCTGCACAAATGAAGCTAAAAATAAAAAATATAAAGTAAAATCCTTTTAAAATGGTGAATATATTACATATATATATTGCAATGATTTCTCTTGAGTATAACCCACAGCTAAGTGGTTTTTTTTATTACAACAATTAAATAGACTGTTTTATATACCTTTAAAATTCCTTTGAGAGATACACAAGTTTCTATATGGTTTTGTAACAAACTTATATGCAGTAAAGCTTAAAGGGACAGTCTACCTAAAAATTTTCAAAAAAATAGATAATCCCATTATTACCCATTCCCCAGTTTTGTATAACCACCACGGTTATATTAATGTACTTTTTACCTCTGTGATTACCTTGTATCTAAGCCTCTGCAGACTATGTATACATAAGTGTGTATATTTGAGTTTGCTCATGTCTGTGTGTAAGTATATATGTGTGTATGTATATGTGTGTGTGTCTGTGTGTGTATGTGTATATCGTAAAAATGTGTCTGTATGTGTGAGAGAGAGTTAATGAGTGTGTGTATGTATATATGTGTGTATGAGAGAGAGAGAGAGAGAGAGAGAGAGAGGGTCAGTCTCCTTTCCCCGCAAGCTCAGCCCAAGTGAATGTGATGTGATTTCAATGAGTAAAATCAGTTATTTCATATACAAAATAAAACCTAAAGGGATGATTTTCTATGCAATTTATACTTGTTGCTAATACAAGTCATTGGAAACACATTAAGGAATAAACCAATTTTACAATACACTGTCCCTTTAATATTTCAGAGTGTTGACCCTCACCAAGTGTAGAATGTAGTGGATGGGGAGTTGTGGGTGACATTTTAAACATGGACCCAAGCAGTACAATACATTGAGCTGGCTCTGCCCTTTAGTGATAATAGTGCAACTTGTAACACGTTTACCTTTACTGAATCCAGTGATGGATCTCAACCTTCTGCCAGAGCTCCCTATTAGACCTCGCTGAGACAATAAACTTAGGCCTAGATTTAGAGTTCGGCGGTAAAAGGGCTGTTAACGCTCCGCGGGCTTTTTTCTGGCCGCACCATAAATTTAACTCTGGTATCGAGAGTTAAAACAAATGCTGCGTTAGGCTCCAAAAAAGGAGCGTAGGGCATTTTTACCGCAAATGCAACTCTCGATACCAGAGTTGCTTACGGACGCGGCCGGCATCAAAAACGTGCTCGTGCACGATTCCCCCATAGGAAACAATGGGACTGTTTGAGCTGAAAAAAAACCTAACACCTGCAAAAAAGCAGCGTTCAGCTCCTAACGCAGCCCCATTGTTTCCTATGGGGAAACACTTCCTACGTCTGCACCTAACACTCTAACATGTACCCCGAGTCTAAGCACCCCTAACCTTACACTTATTAACCCCTAATCTGCCACTCCCGCTATCGCTGACCCCTGCATATTATTATTAACCCCTAATCTTCCGCTCCGTAAACCGCCGCAACCTACGTTATCCCTATGTACCCCTAATCTGCTGCCCTAACATCGCCGACCCCTATGTTATATTTATTAACCCCTAATCTGCCCCCCACAACGTCGCCGACACCTACCTACACTTATTAACCCCTAATCTGCCGAGCGGACCTGAGCGCTACTATAATAAAGTTATTAACCCCGAATCCGCCTCACTAACCCTATCATAAATAGTATTAACCCCTAATCTGCCCTCCCTAACATCGCCGACACCTACCTTCAATTATTAACCCCTAATCTGACGACCGGAGCTCACCGCTATTCTAATAAATGTATTAACCCCTAAAGCTAAGTCTAACCCTAACACTAACACCCCCCTAACTTAAATATAATTTTAATCTAACGAAATAAATTAACTCTTATTAAATAAATTAATCCTATTTAAAGCTAAATACTTACCTGTAAAATAAACCCTAATATAGCTACAATATAAATTATAATTATATTATAGCTATTTTAGGATTAATATTTATTTTACAGGTAACTTTGTATTTATTTTAACTAGGTACAATAGCTATTAAATAGTTAAGAACTATTTAATAGTTACCTAGTTAAAATAATAACAAATTTACCTGTAAAATAAATCCTAACCTAAGATATAATTAAACCTAACACTACCCTATCAATAAAATAATTAAATAAACTACCTACAATTACCTACAATTAACCTAACACTACACTATCAATAAATTAAATAAACACAATTGCTACAAATAAATACAATTAAATAAACTAGCTAAAGTACAAAAAATAAAAAAGAACTAAGTTACAGAAAATAAAAAAATATTTACAAACATAAGAAAAATATTACAACAATTTTAAACTAATTACACCTACTCTAAGCCCCCTAATAAAATAACAAAGCCCCCCAAAATAATAAATTCCCTACCCTATTCTAAATTAAAAAAGTTACAAGCTCTTTTACCTTACCAGCCCTGAACAGGGCCCTTTGCGGGGCATGCCCCAAGAAGTTCAGCTCTTTTGCCTGTAAAAAAAAACATACAATACCCCCCCCCCCAACATTACAACCCACCACCCACATACCCCTAATCTAACCCAAACCCCCCTTAAATAAACCTAACACTAATCCCCTGAAGATCTTCCTACCTTGTCTTCACCATCCAGGTATCACCGATCCGTCCTGGTTCCAAGATCTTCATCCAACCCAAGCGGGGGTTGGCGATCCATAATCCGGTGCTGAAGAGGTCCAGAAGAGGCTCCAAAGTCTTCATCCTATCCGGGAAGAAGAGGCGATCCGGACCGGCAACCATCTTGATCCAAGCGGCATCTACTATCTTCATCCGATGACGACCGGCTCCATCCTGAAGACCTCCACCGCGGACCCATCTTCTTCCGGCGACGTCCAACTGCAGAATGACGGTTCCTTTAAGGGACGTCATCCAAGATGGCGTCCCTCGAATTCCGATTGGCTGATAGGATTCTATCAGCCAATCGGAATTAAGGTAGGAATATTCTGATTGGCTGATGGAATCAACCAATCAGAATCAAGTTCAATCCGATTGGCTGATCCAATTAGCCAATCAGATTGAGCTCGCATTCTATTGGCTGATCGGAACAGCCAATAGAATGCGAGCTCAATCTGATTGGCTGATTGGATCAGCCAATCGGATTGAACTTGATTCTGATTGGTTGATTCCATCAGCCAATCAGAATATTCCTACCTTAATTCCGATTGGCTGATAGAATCCTATCAGCCAATCGGAATTCGAGGGACGCCATCTTGGATGACGTCCCTTAAAGGAACCGTCATTCTGCAGTTGGACGTCGCCGGAAGAAGATGGGTCCGCGGTGGAGGTCTTCAGGATGGAGCCGGTCGTCATCGGATGAAGATAGAAGATGCCGCTTGGATCAAGATGGTTGCCGGTCCGGATCGCCTCTTCTTCCCGGATAGGATGAAGACTTTGGAGCCTCTTCTGGACCTCTTCAGCACCGGATTATGGATCGCCAACCCCCGCTTGGGTTGGATGAAGATCTTGGAACCAGGACGGATCGGTGATACCTGGATGGTGAAGACAAGGTAGGAAGATCTTCAGGGGATTAGTGTTAGGTTTATTTAAGGGGGGTTTGGGTTAGATTAGGGGTATGTGGGTGGTGGGTTGTAATGTTGGGGGGGGGGGTATTGTATGTTTTTTTTTACAGGCAAAAGAGCTGAACTTCTTGGGGCATGCCCCGCAAAGGGCCCTGTTCAGGGCTGGTAAGGTAAAAGAGCTTGTAACTTTTTTAATTTAGAATAGGGTAGGGAATTTATTATTTTGGGGGGCTTTGTTATTTTATTAGGGGGCTTAGAGTAGGTGTAATTAGTTTAAAATTGTTGTAATATTTTTCTTATGTTTGTAAATATTTTTTTATTTTCTGTAACTTAGTTCTTTTTTATTTTTTGTACTTTAGCTAGTTTATTTAATTGTATTTATTTGTAGCAATTGTGTTTATTTAATTTATTGATAGTGTAGTGTTAGGTTAATTGTAGGTAATTGTAGGTAGTTTATTTAATTATTTTATTGATAGGGTAGTGTTAGGTTTAATTATATCTTAGGTTAGGATTTATTTTACAGGTAAATTTGTTATTATTTTAACTAGGTAACTATTAAATCGTTCTTAACTATTTAATAGCTATTGTACCTAGTTAAAATAAATACAAAGTTACCTGTAAAATAAATATTAATCCTAAAATAGCTATAATATAATTATAATTTATATTGTAGCTATATTAGGGTTTATTTTACAGGTAAGTATTTAGCTTTAAATAGGATTAATTTATTTAATAAGAGTTAATTTATTTCGTTAGATTAAAATTATATTTAAGTTAGGGGGGGTGTTAGTGTTAGGGTTAGACTTAGCTTTAGGGGTTAATACATTTATTAGAATAGCGGTGAGCTCCGGTCGTCAGATTAGGGGTTAATAATTGAAGGTAGGTGTCGGCGATGTTAGGGAGGGCAGATTAGGGGTTAATACTATTTATGATAGGGTTAGTGAGGCGGATTCGGGGTTAATAACTTTATTATAGTAGCGCTCAGGTCCGCTCGGCAGATTAGGGGTTAATAAGTGTAGGTAGGTGTCGGCGACGTTGAGGGGGGCAGATTAGGGGTTAATAAATATAATATAGGGGTCGGCGGTGTTAGGGGCAGCAGATTAGGGGTACATAGGGATAACGTAGGTGGCGGCGCTTTGCGGTCGGAAGATTAGGGGTTAATTATTGTAAGTAGCTGGCGGCGATGTTGTGGGGGGCAGATTAGGGGTTAATAAATGTAATATAGGGGTCGGCGGGGTTAGGGGCAGCAGATTAGGGGTACATAAGTATAACGTAGGTGGCGGTCGGAAGATTAGGGGTTAAAATTTTTAATCGAGTGGCGGCGGTGTGGGGGGAGCTCGGTTTAGGGGTACATAGGTAGTTTATGGGTGTTAGTGTACTTTAGGGTACAGTAGTTAAGAGCTTTATAAACCGGCGTTAGCCAGAAAGCTCTTAACTCCTGCTTTTTTCAGGCGGCTGGAATCTTGTCGTTAGAGCTCTAACGCTCACTGCAGAAACGACTCTAAATACCGGCGTTAGAAAGATCCCATTGAAAAGATAGGATACGCAAATGGCGTAGGGGGATCTGCGGTATGGAAAAGTCGCGGCTGCAAAGTGAGCGTTAGACCCTTTAATCACTGACTCCAAATACCAGCGGGCGGCCAAAACCAGCGTTAGGAGCCTCTAACGCTGGTTTTGACGGCTACCGCCGAACTCTAAATCTAGGCTTTAGTGAATCTAAACAGCTGTCTAAAGCTTTCTTCTAAACGGACATTTGTGACTGGCAACAAGTAGTAGGGGAGAAAGATTATTGTTAAAGTGGAACCATAATACCAAATTCAATCATACAACAGGTTAACTATACTTAGTTTGCTGATTTTGTAAAAAAAAAAAAAATATACCAATAACAATGAGTACTTAATTATTTTGTTTGGTCATATCTGACACAGATGGGCTGATAAAGACTGTTCTTACAAGTGTTGGTGGCTTATTCCCCTGGATGCCTTCAGGAAAATGTGGTTTATTCAGCACAAGAACATCTGTGAAAATGTTTTAATATGATTTGGAATATTCTTGGTTACATGAACAAAGAAAAAACAATCAGTACAAATCACTTTAAACTCAGGTCAATAAATGTCCATTTGAGGTTTTGATGGGATAACAATTTCCCTTTAATACATATAAATATAAGATATTTTCACTTTCTGGCTGCACTGCTTACCACACAATTGTTATATTTGTCGAAACTCTTCTGCAAAAATGGTTACAAATATCAAACATGATTTCCATGACACAAAGCTTCCTCTTATGACTGCCAAGCAAAATGTTCAACAGAGAATATCACGTTATGTGTTAGCTACTGAATTAGGAAAATAGACTTTACAGACAGTCAAGATTAATAAAGTGAAAAGGGTAACTGTAGCAGAACACAGAGAAATCGTTCTTTCTTTCTTTCTTTCTTTCTTTCTCAGAAAAATACCAACAATGTTGTCTATTTACCAAAAAGATTTATAAGTAAACAGTAAAGTTACATTAAATACCTTTACATTTAAAGTTATATATATATATATATATATATATATATATATACATACACACACATTATGTATCTAACACATATATATGAGATATAGAATTATTGTATAGTTATTAGCAAATCTAGGCAAGTATCCCCACTTGGTTTCCCCCAGTAGTACTCTGTATAAATTGTTACCAATGCACCAGGGAACTCTGGGTAAGATATGAAAATTAGATAAACAATATCTCACATTTTTTGCTTCTAAGTTCTGTTTTAAATTCTGCAATCCCTTTATGGGGTTGCAGCAAGAGACCACTTCTGGACAGACATTTTAGTTTTTTTTTACTTTTATCAGCAAAAGGTAGGTTTAACTTGTTGCTTGGTGAAGCTTATTTCCAGAGAAAAAGCAATACAGAAGTAAAATCAAACTTGGAAATGTACCACCTTTTTGTAGTCCATATATATATATAATTATGAAATAAGTTAAAGGGATAGTAATCATCTTTAGATTTGTATATACAATGTTGAGTTATGCATAATGAGACAATATATTTACATGATTTATTTATTATTTTGCTCCCTTTCATGATATTTAGCTCTTACAATTGAGCATTTTCTTATTTTCAGACCCTGACGTGCTCACTGCTAACTTCTCAAAGTTAACCCTGCAACATATCTGTCTCTAATTGCCTTTAATGGATAACAAGTACACAACAATGCATATTATACTTTCTTTATGCCAGGGGCTAGACTTGTTGTTTGCAGAATTAAACCCATATTAGATCCTCCATATAATTGTGGGTTGAGTTTGGGTATTAAAAAAGAATTGCATTAACATTAAGGGGTTGATTTATCAAAGGCTTCACCAGCCTTTTCGACCCCCTATGACTGCAGGTTCTCATAAGAGAACCTGCAGTCCGTATTTAACAAGCAGCGCTTATCAGACCACTGCCTTCCTAACCTTTCGCCACCTCTAAAGTGGTGAATTTCAATCTCCCCAGTCTCGGGGAGATTGACAGCTCCTGCCCGCGAGTGATTGGCTGTGCGTGGGCAGGGGGCAGCATTGCACGTGAGTGCCAAATAGCGCTCATGTGCAATGCTGAATTTTGCCAGAGGAATTCAGCCCGCTAGAGGCGAACTGTGGCGTACAGAGGTGCGTATGTACGCCCCTGTCCACCTAAGATTGATAAATCGACTCCTAAGACTTGACTGTTGTGTAATTCTATAGCAACACAATAGAAATCTCTTACAAGTTTACTATCCTTTTAGGGTAAAGATGATCAAATTTATAGAGAAACTAACAGTAAATTAATAATTATATACAGCTGGTTCCTGTTACTCTACAGTTTATTGGCTGACAGAGACAACTCCCACACACAAAAAAATGGTTTAATCAGCACAGGCACATCCATTCAATATAAATAAATAATAGAGTTCTATAATATATTTTTCATAATTCTATAATTATATGGAAGATAAAAAAATTTAAGTAATATCTACCTTTAATCAATGTTTTTTCTTATTAAAAGAATTTACAGCCTTGGTAAATATCCTTCAAAATACCAAAGACTTCCACAGGAAATTGCAAAATAATTTAACACCATTTTGTTTTTATTAAACTCTAGATTTACAAGAGTTGTAACAGGACTGACATAATTCATTACAATTTTATTTCCACTTGTATTTTTAGAGGTATCGCTCAACCATCGAAGCTTTGCCAGAGAGCGACATAAAATACTCTAGGTCTACTGACAAACTCAAAAGACCAATGGGCGCCTTTTATTACCCACCCACACTTTTACTGTTAGAAGGAGACAATGACTGATTGAGGTAGATTTATTGCTAATCTGAGAAGTTATTGTGCGTATGATGTTTTTACAACGTAAATGTATCCTGTATACTTAATAACAGTTTAAACAATGTTTTGCTTATTTATCACAAGCTGATTATTTACATTTTTATTCATACAATTGAATTTTTAATTAAAATATACATTTTGTAAATTAAAGGGGCAGTAAACACAATGAGATTGTAATGTAAATGTTTATGTATTTCATTATTTATTTTGTCCGCTTTTCGTGTGATTTAACTCTGATGTTGTAATGACAAACATGTCTTATAACTACAAGGTGTTTTGAATCCCTTTAAAATAATAATAATAATAATAATCATCATCATCAAATAGCAAAAAACATTGTGAATATTATTTTTTTTTTAATTATAATTATTATACTAAATTGGATGTTTGTATCTCAGATGTTTTATTCTATCCATAACTAGGTATGGTAATTATGTAATATCTGTGGGCTCCAAAGGGGCCCACTTGCTCTGTGTATTGACACTGCAGATTTAAGTTTACTAAGAATATTGCAGGCTCACAACTTTTAAGAATAGTATGTTTAATTAATTAATTAGTTAATTAATTAATTTATTTATTACAATTCCATTGCTTAGGCAAAACAAGTATTTTTTTTTTAACACTCCCATTTACTTTTAAATGTGTTTTGTTCTCTTGGTATCCTTTGTTAAGGAGATAGCCTAGATAGTCTTATGAAAGTACACGTATCTTTAGCTCTCTTTGGCAGCAGTATTTGCTGCAATGCTTGTAGCAATGTTGTACAAAGTTACAAACACTGCTGTCCTAAATGCTGAAGACAACATGCACGCTCTTGAGCTTACCTTAATTTACTCTTGAAAATAAAAGAAAATCAAGAGAACAACCCAAATTTAATAGTAGAAGAGAACTGGATTTTTTATTGCATGTTCTTGCCAAACCAAGCTAAATTTGGTTTATATTGTTCTATTAAAGTCCAATTTTCTTAGTTTCATTGGAAATAACTACTTTAAATGTATCATATGTTTTTTTGTTTTTTTTGTTTTTATAATGAATGCATATGTCCTGTGTAAACCTATTTGTTTTCATACTTGTGAAGCTATATCACAAGAAAAATGTACAAAACCATATATACAATGTGCCAAGTAAATAACTGCAGCCTGCAGAGTACATGATACAACCTGCACATTCCACATAAGAGCAAATGACAAAACTCAGAGCTCAGTGACAAATGACAAACATTTATATATCTTGGGTCTCCCTGGTCTATTAAATCTTCATCCTTCACCACAGCTGTCAATTGTTTTGTTTTTTCAATCTCTTTTGTCATCTTTTTATTTGGGACCGTGTCTCTTTCACATCATCTCCTCCTGCAGTTATGTCCTTTACTCTCTATCATCTCACCCATTGGAGATATTATTATTTTTGTATTATTTTGATCGCTCATATTGAAATGATTTGCTGATTATATAGATAATGATTTTTACACTGTTCTAGCAGTATCCTGGTTTCTATGGAAGATGAAATGCTAACTATATTTTTCTATCATTTTTTTTTGTACTTTATAGGGTTTGTGATAAACCCAATGGGGCAATGTTAGGGCGGCCATATTGTCACTTTATATGCAGACACTTATGACAATTACATGTCAGCAGCCTCTTAATGAAATACGGTTTAAAGCTGTGTTCTATTATAAGAACCTTGACATATGTATTTTTCATATGGGTGCTCATTTAAGGCAGAAATATGGCGTCATTACCCAAGGTGACAAACAGCACACAATAATATCCATCTGCTACAACCGTAGCACCTAGGAAGGACCTTACATTGGGTAAACTCTCCCATGCATAAAGACAAAAGGCTAGATTCAATAAAACTCAGAAACCATAATCTTACTGAATAAAAAACGACCATAAGTCTGCAGCATTAACACATAAGAATTTAAAGAGATTCGTCACTGCCCCTCATCGCAGCGGCAAATTGCGAATTCCATCAGTCTTACAAACGTTAACTTCCCGCCACACAGAATGATTTTCACTGTCAAAGATACACATCACAAAAACATTAAACCTTATTAAAGGGATATGAATCCCAAACATTTATTTTGTTATTCAGACAGAGCTTACCCTCTTTAGAAAGTACTTCTAATATCAAATTTGCTTCGTTCTCACAATATTTTGTGTTGAAGAAATACTTAAGAAGGCAGCTGGAGCACTACATAGCAGGCAATAGTGCTCTCATCAAGTGCTCTTGAGAATGGATAACATTCTTGCAAAACTGCTTCCATACAGTGCTCCAGAAATGGGCCAGCTCCTAAGATTACATCCCTGCTTTTCAACAAAAGATACAAAGAGAATGACGAAAAATTGAAAATAGAAGTAAATTAGAAACTTGTTTAAAATGACATGCTGTATCAGAATCATGATAGAAAAGTTTTGGGTTTCGTGACTCTTTACAAAGAATTCGAAAAGAAAAATTCCACTTTAGTCCACACAAACATACGCACATATGATAAAAAAGAGGTCAGTTTTCAAATTAATCTCAGCAGGGATAATCCTGCTTGCTTGAATAAAATGTAGGTGAAAACCATTTGTGCCTCGAACACCCTAAAGCAGTGGATTCCATTAAAGGGTTAGAAAGGTTAAAATTGAAATGTGCAAGGGTGCAATACACTTTCATTAGCAAAAACACTTCAAGTAAAAGTTATTACTGTTTTTCAGCATACCCACATATGCTATTAGTGTTATACAGAGAGGTAGCAGTGCTTGTATGAAACAAATAAAGAAAGTCTTCACTGATACAAAGCATACCCACATATGCTATTAGTGTTCAAACAGAGAGGTAGCAGTGCTTGTATGAAACAAATAAAGAAAGTATTCACTGATACAAAGCATACCCACATATGCTATTAGTGTTCAAACAGAGAGGTAGCAGTGCTTGTATGATACAAATAAAGAAATTCTTCAGTGATACAAAACATACCCACATATGCTATTAGTGTTCAAACAGAGAGGTAGCAGTGCTTGTATGATACAAATAAAGAAAGTATTCACTGATACAAAGCATACCCACATATCAGGGGCGTATTAAGGCATAGGCCAACAAGGCCGGTGCCTAGGGCAGCAGATTTTTAAGGGGCAGCAGAATTTTGAGTCCCTAGGGCCACTCTACTGAACTCAGGACCGGGTGGCTAAATCAACCAGGGCCCGGCTATTGCTATCCTATGAGATTGTATGTGGGTGCGCATGACGTGGTGACAGTGGAGGCGGAGCTCACTTGCGCAGCCTGGCCTGGACTGAGAGGGAATGCGGTATTCTTCCTGGCTCCACCACGTGATTGAGAATCACACAAACTACACAGTGCAGTGTGCACTACACCGTGACCACTGTGAAACAGCATATGCCTTTCTCCCTTCAATACATCTTCATTAGGCATTAAAATACTTAAACGGATTAGTCACTAAATACTTGTACATTTACTGTTTGTCTATCTGTCATACATGCAAAGAATAAGTATTTATTGCTGAATCTATACAACCATGTGACTTAAAACACAACTAAAAATATGTTGTATGCATTTAATACATTCAGAAACAATACAAGTATATACTTTATTATGATTGTATCATATGACTTTATCCCCTACGATACAATTCCTAAACCTATCATAACTACTGTTGTGTTTTTGAAGTACTTTTAAAGGCCAGTTAGTTTGTATATTCATTACATATTTATCCAAGCAGATATTTTGCTTAAATAACTGTCAATCACCAAAGAAGATGTTTAAGGTTAAACAACTACCTACTGACAAACTATCATACAGTGAAGGATATTTTTTTCTGATATAAACACTTTAATCATCTGACTATGTCTAAAAAAGGCCTTAAACCTGGGGTGGGGTGGGGGGGTGGGGGGGTGGGCAGCAGAATTTTGAGTGCCTAGGGCAGCACAAAACCTAAATACGCCCCTGCCACATATGCTATTAGTGTTCAAACAGAGAGGTAGCAGTGCTTGTATGATACAAATAAAGAAAGTCTTCACTGATATAAAGCATACCCACATATGCTATTAGTGTTCAAACAGAGAGGTAGCAGTGGCTTGTATGAAACAAATAAATAAAGACTTCACTGATATAAAGCATACCCACATATGCTATTAGTGTTCAAACAGAGAGGTAGCAGTGCTAGTATGATACAAATAAAGTATTCACTGATACAAAGCATACCCACATATGCTATTAGTGTTCAGAGAGGTAGCAGTGCTTGTATGAAACAAATAAAGAAAGTATTCACTGATACAAAGCATACCCACATATGCTATTAGTGTTCAAACAGAGAGGTAGCAGTGGCTTGTATGAAACAAATAAATAAAGTCTTCACTGATATAAAGCATACCCACATATACTATTAGTGTTCAAACAGAGAGGTAGCAGTGCTTGTATGAAGCAAATAAAGAAAGTATTCACTGATACAAAGCATACCCACATATGCTATTAGTGTTCAAACAGAGAGGTAGCAGTGGCTTGTATGAAACAAATAAAGAAAGTCTTCACTGATACAAAGCATACCCACATATGCTATTAGTGTTCAAACAGAGAGGTAGCAGTGCTTGTATGATACAAATAAAGAAAGTCTTCAGTGATACAAAGCATACCCACATATGCTATTAGTGTTCAAACAGAGAGGTAGCAGTGGCTTGTATGAAACAAATAAAGAAAGTCTTCACTGATACAAAGCATACCCACATATGCTATTAGTGTTCAAACAGAGAGGTAGCAGTGCTTGTATGATACAAATAAAGAAAGTCTTCAGTGATACAAAGCATACCCACATATGCTATTAGTGTTCAAACAGAGAGGTAGCAGTGGCTTGTATAACACAAATAAAGAAAGTCTTCACTGATACAAAGCATACCCACATATGCTATTAGTGTTCAAACAGAGAGGTAGCAGTGCTTGTATGACACAAATAAAGAAAGTATTCACTGATACAAAGCATACCCACATATGCTATTAGTGTTCAAACAGAGAGGTAGCAGTGCTTGTATGACACAAATAAAGAAAGTCTTCACTGATACAAAGCATACCCACATGTGCTATTAGTGTTATACAGAGAGGTAGCAGTGCTTGTATGATACAAATAAAGAAAGTCTTCACTGATACAAAGCATACCCACATATGCTATTAGTGTTCAAACAGAGAGGTAGAAGTGCTTGTATGACACAAATAAAGAAAGTCTTCACTAATACAAAGCATACCCACATATGCTATTAGTGATATACAGAGAGGTAGCAGTGCTTGTATGATACAAATAAAGTCTTCACTGATACAAAGCATACCCACATATGCTATTAGTGTTCAACAGAGAGGTAGCAGTGCTTGTATGATACAAATAAAGAAAGTCTTCAGTGATACAAAGCATACCCACATATGCTATTAGTGTTCAAACAGAGAGGTAGCAGTGCTTGTATGACACAAATAAAGAAAGTCTTCACTGATACAAAGCATACCCACATATGCTATTAGTGTTCAACAGAGAGGTAGCAGTGCTTGTATGACACAAATAAAGAAAGTCTTCACTGATACAAAAAATACCCACATATGCTATTAGTGTTCAACAGAGAGGTAGCAGTGCTTGTATGACACAAATAAAGAAAGTATTCACTGATACAAAGCATACCCACATATGCTATTAGTGTTCAAACAGAGAGGTAGCAGTGCTTGTATGATACAAATAAAGAAAGTATTCACTGATACAAAGCATACCCACATATGCTATTAGTGTTATACAGAGAGGTAGCAGTGCTTGTATGAAACAAATGAAGAAAGTATTCACTGATACAAAGCATACCCACATATGCTATTAGTGTTATACAGAGAGGTAGCAGTGCTTGTATGATACAAATAAAGAAAGTATTCACTGATACAAAGCATACCCACATATGCTATTAGTGTTCAACAGAGAGGTAGCAGTGCTTGTATGACACAAATAAAGAAAGTATTCACTGATACAAAGCATACCCACATATGCTATTAGTGTTATACAGAGAGGTAGCAGTGGCTTGTATGATACAAATAAAGAAAGTCTTCACTGATACAAAGCATACCCACATATGCTATTACTGTTATACAGAGAGGTAGCAGTGGTTGTATGATACAAATAAAGAAAGTATGCACTGATACAAAGCATACCCACATATGCTATTACTGTTATACAGAGAGGTAGCAGTGCTTGTATGATACAAATAAAGAAAGTATTCACTGATACAAAGCATACCCATATATGCTATTAGTGTTCAAACAGAGAGGTAGCAGTGCTTCTATGACACAAATAAAGAAAGTATTCACTGATACAAAGCATACCCACATATGCTATTAGTGTTCAAACAGAGAGGTAGCAGTGCTTGTATGACACAAATAAAGAAAGTATTCACTGATACAAAGCATACCCACATATGCTATTAGTGTTATACAGAGAGGTAGCAGTGGCTTGTATGATACAAATAAAGAAAGTCTTCACTGATACAAAGCACACCACTGCCAGCTCTCTGAGAAGCTTGTTGCTTGTATCCTGATGCTCTAGTCACACCTAGCATATGTGTGTATGCCTATGAAACAGTAATTTCTGTAATAAATAAGCAGCTAGCTCCCAGTAGTGAATTGATGCTGAGCCTACCTAGGGATGCTTGGCCACAAAGGATAGCAAGAGAACAAAGAACATTAGATAGTAGAAGTAATTTGGAAAGATGTTCAAAATTGCATGATTTATCTGAATTATGAAAGTTCAATTCTGACTTTACTGTCCCTTTTATGTCAAGAAGTCTTACGTGGTAAAATGAGGGGCGTATCTGCTGAACAGATGGCTGGAAGAGTGCATTCCATAGGCATGGTTGGTTTATTTCACCTAAACCTTAAGCACCTGTAATTCATTAAAGGGATATGAATGTTTCTGTCATGATTCCAACAGACTATACCATTTAAAACAACTTTCTAATTTACTTCTATTATCTAATTTACTGTGGTCTATTGGTATCCTTTTTTGAAAAGATTACCTAGGTAGGCTCAGGATCTTGAGGCTGGTTGTTGATTGGTAGCTGTATAGATATATATATACCTCCTGTCATTGGGTTACAGATGTGTTCAGCTAGCTCCCAGTGGTGCATTATTACTCCTTCAATAAAGGATGATGAAAGAGAACAGAATCTGCTCCAACACATGTGAATAGAAATGACACTATATCTTGTTCTCTCTTTTTTGGGGAGTTGCGATATTTGGATTTGGACTTTTATAGTGTGATCTCTCACACGAAGCGCGTAAGAGGCACGTTTGTTGCACTGTATGGAGCTCCTACATGCCCTGTATGCGCTTATCTGAATAAACGCTCCATGATTTTGCCCCCGCTGGATTGCAGCTTCTTTTCTTTTATAGTTTATCCTTTTTGTATATCACATTGTTATTTCATCGGTTTCACTTGCACTATCATAGCAACGTTTTGTAGTCATTTTTAGCAGCCAATGTGTTAGAAATATCTGTTGTGCACAAGACACACTTCTTTACACTCTATATAGACCCTTATTTAATACTGCTCTGTTCTGGTTTTGCCACCATCAGGTCATGACAGTTCTATTTTTTTATTTGTTTCCCTTCTACATCCTTATCTTTTTATTTGTCATCTGCCTATCAGTTTACTCAGTAATGGCCTCAGTTGTTTTAGATCCTGCAAGTACCCAGCTAATTGCTGTCAGTCATTCCCAACCTACACAGTACAGCAAACTGTCCCCTCCCACAGAAGACTTATCTGCCAAGTTTCACTCACTGAAAGGAAATGTCAATCACTCTGCTGTAGAATTCAAGCTTTATTCATTTACATTTAAATTAAGAAAGTACTCAAAAGTTGACCACATTTTATAACCCAAAAAACATGGTCAGTTTGTCAATGTAAGTATAGATATAAATATATAAGGTGATAATCTGTAAAATCTATCAATACATGAATCTATTATCTATCTATCTATCTATCTAACTATCTACAGTATCTATATCCATCTATTTATATCTATCTATATCTATCTATATATATATATATCGCTAATTATCTATCTATCTAGCTATCTATCTAACTATATATCTATCTATGCTACCCATATCTATAATATTTTCATGAACCCCTTAGCAAACAGTTTAGAAGCTAAAAGGTTGGAGGGACATTACAGTACACACATTACATTCTGTAATTGGAGCATATCATTTTAGCACTAGCAACCCTGCAAGTCTATGGGCCCTGTTATCAAAACTTTGCTGAGTCAGATGTTTTTGTGTGAGTCCAATTGTGGTGTCACACTGTTTTCAAGGTAAAAACTCCTTTTATAGAATTAAAGGGACATGAAACCAAAACGTTTCTTTCATTATTCAGCTAAAGAATACAATTTTAAAACGGTTTACATTTTTCTTCTATTATCAAATTTGCTTCATCCTCATTTTATTCATTACAAGAGATACCTAGGTAGGCAGGATGTACATATTCACCTCTATCCACCCTAGCTATCATCTGGTGGGCAGCAATCTGCTGCCGGAATTTAACATTGCATATGAGCTATTTTGCGCTTGTGTGTAATTCCGCCCGCGCACAGCAAATCATGCATGGGCAGGAGCTGTCAATCTCTCCGGTCGGATGAGACTGGGGTGATTGAAATTTTCCACCTAAGAGGAGTGTGCACGTGTCTAATCGTAGTTACTAACATAATTTTTAATTATTCTTTTGAAGCACTAATATAATACATAAACAGGACAAGCCATGATTCTATTAATGCCAGAGCCAAGAGTGAAAAGAAAGTAATGAAATGTAAAGAAAAACATTCAAACACCAAATAACACACAAAAAACGATCTAGCAATATTTTTTGGACAAAAACAAACAAAGATAGTTGCAGGAGGTCATGAAGGACATAATAGACAACACAAAAGAGCTTTTATCTAAAGCCATGTTGAAACTGTGACCCAAGTAACTATAGTATATTATGGGGTCGACTTGTCAAAAACTTTGCCAGCCTTCGTCCCCCTATGACTGCAGGTTCTCACAAGAGAACCTGCATTCCGTATTTATCAAGCTGGGGTAATTAGATCGCTCTTCCCTAACCTCTTCTCCACTGTTTCTCCACCTCTTAAGGACGAGACTGGAGAGATTGATTGGCTGTGCGCAGGCGGGGGGTGGCATTGCACAGAGCGCAAAATAGCACTTGTTTGCATTGCTGAATCCCAGCAGCGGAATTCAGCCCACCATAGGCAAGCTGCGGCAGACAGGGGGGCATATGTACGCCCCTGTCTGCTTTAGCTTGATAAATTGACCCCTTTATATAGTTACTACTATAGCCACAGACTCCTTGTAAGAAATTGCAGCAGATGAGTAAAGCTTTTTTCCTAGAATTAAAAACTAAATAATAGTAGTTGGTTAATACATACTGAGAATAAAAAGTGAATATATCCACCATTTGTCTAAGTGAGTGCTTTGTACCCTGTGCAGTATTTGACACTCTGCATTTTGATGTGTGTTTAGGGTCATTATCCTACTGGAAAATAAATTATCTTCCACACAACTTTAAAAGGACATAAAAAAACATTTTTTTCTTTCATGATTTAGAAAGAAAATACAATTTTGAAAAACTTTACATTTTACATCTTTTAGCAAATTTGCTTTATTTCCTTGGTATCCTTTGTTGAAGGAGTAGCAATGCACTCCTGGGTGGTAGCTGAACACATCGGTTGAGACAATGTCAAGAGGCATATATGTACGTCTGCACCAATCAGCAGCTAGCTCCCAGTAGAGCAATGGTGATCCTGATCCTGCCTAGGTATGCTTAAGGATACCATGAGAATGAAAACAAAAATAGATAATAGAAGTTAATTAAAAATCTGTTGAAAAATGCATACTCTATCTGCATCATGAACGTTTCTTTTTGATTTAACTGTCCCTTATAAGCCAGGGGATGTCATGTCTCTGCAGAATAGAGGGGTACAGCTCTTTGGTCAAGTTGAAGTTGACCTTGTGCACCTCATCATCTCCAGAAAAAGCAAAGCAATTCCCTTCACCATATTTATTTACGCACTGTGATGTTAGCCTGCGGTGCTGCCCTCCCCCCACAGGAATAGCGCTACAAAATCAGTTGGCACTCTTTAAATAACTTATAATTATCATAATAACTCTGAGACTGCATCCAAAAATTTCAGATTTTGATTGATTAGTAAACAGAATATTTTTCCAGTCTTCCACTGTAAATTGTCTTTCTTTTTTTCCCATGATAAAAGTTTAGATGTCTTTTTGTTTTTTCAATTAATTACAAGAGAAGTCTACTGTCCAATGAAGTCTGCACTTTGCCAGTTGTCTTTAGCCCATGTCATTTTTCTTACTGTGGGAGGATGCTTTTGTGACTGTTTTTGAATGGTTGGTACAGATAATGATGTTAGCTTATTATATTAGTCGTCTGATAGTGTTATCATTGTATGTCTAACTTGCCTTACTTTAAATGAATATGATTTGCTCCAAGAGTGCATGATACTGTGCTTTAGAAATGTTCCACCTTTTTGGCCCTGGAAAGATTTTTAGCACTCAGAAAAACAGCTTGGCTTAAAATTGTTTCACTAAGCTCATTTGAAAGGATTCAAAGACAGGAGCAGTAACAGGACTATACTAATTTAACTTATATTGCATAGTAGTACTTCTTAAAAAGACAAAAACAATCCACATGTGCTAGTATGTTACCCTTTAAATTAAATATATATTGTCACAACAGATTTGAAAATTTATAAACAGATGCTATTTAAATTGGATATTCATATAAACAGCAACCTAAATATTTAGCAAATACAACAAAAAAAAATCACAGTGTTAAAGGGACAGTCTACTCCAGAATATGTATTGTTTAAAAAGATAGATAATCCATTTATTACCCATTCCCTAGTTTTGCATAACCAACACTGTTATATTAATACATTCTGTACCTCTGAGATTACCTTGTATCTAAGCCTCTGCAGACTGCCCCCATGTTTATTTTATTTTATTTTTTACAGACTTGCATTTTAGCTATCTCAGTGCTTACTCATAAATAACTCAATTTGAGTGAGAACAAGGTTCTCTTTATGGCACAAATGAACTAGCACCATCTGTGAAAAACTGTCACAATGCACTGAGATAAGGGGCAGCCTTCAAGGGCTTAAAAAATTAGCATATGAGCCTACCTAAGTTTAGCTTCCAACAAAGAATACCAAGATAACAAAGCAAATTTGATGATAAAACTAAATTGGAAAGTTGTATAAAGTTGTATGCCCTATCTGAATCATGAAAGTTTAATTTTGACTAGACTGTCCCTTTGTATAATGTATTCTTAAAAAACAAGTATTAACTGATTAAAATATCAGTTTTAATACATGTTCAAATTAAATAAAACAAGTGTACATATTATATAACATATGCAGATATAACTATATAGGTGCATGTGTGTGTGCCTGTACATATTATATAACATATGCAGATATAACTATATAGGTGCATGTGTGTGTGCCTGTACATATTATTTAACATATGCGATATAACTATATAGGTGCATGTGTGTGTGCAAGTACATATTATATAACATATGCAGATATAACTATATAGGTGCATGTATGTGTGCCTGTATATATTATATAACATATGCAGATATAACTATATAGGTGCATGTGTGTGTGCAAGTACATATTATATAACATATGCAGATATAACTATATAGGTGCATGTGTGTGTGCCTGTACATATTATTTAACATATGCAGATATAACTATATAGGTGCATGTGTGTGTGCCTGTACATATTATATAACATATGCAGATATAACTATATAGGTGCATGTGTGTGTGCCTGTACATATATATAACATATGCAGATATAACTATATAGGTGCATGTGTGTGTGCCTGTACATATTATATAACATATGCAGATATAACTATATAGGTGCATGTGTGTGTGCCTGTACATATTATATAACATATGCATATATAACTATATAGGTGCATGTGTGTGTGTGCAAGTACATATTATATAACATATGCAGATATAACTATATAGGTGCATGTGTGTGTGCCTGTACATATTATATAACATATGCAGATATAACTATATAGGTGCATGTGTGTGTGCCTGTACATATTATATAACATATGCAGATATAACTATATAGGTGCATGTGTGTGTGCCTGTACATATTATATAACATATGCAGATATAACTATATAGGTGCATGTGTGTGTGCCTGTACATATTATATAACATATGCAGATATAACTATATAGGTGCATGTGTGTGTGCCTGTACATATTATATAACATATGCATATATAACTATATAGGTGCATGTGTGTGTGTGCAAGTACATATTATATAACATATGCAGATATAACTATATAGGTGCATGTGTGTGTGCCTGTACATATTATATAACATATGCAGATATAACTATAAAGGTGCATGTGTGTGTGCCTGTACATATTATATAACATATGCAGATATAACTATATAGGTGCATGTGTGTGTGCAAGTACATATTATATAACATATGCAGATATAACTATATAGGTGCATGTGTGTGTGCCTGTACATATTATATAACATATGCAGATATAACTATATAGGTGCATGTATGTGTGCCTGTATATATTATATAACATATGCAGATATAACTATATAGGTGCATGTGTGTGTGTGCCTGTACATATTATATAACATATGCAGATATAACTATATAGGTGCATGTGTGTGTGCAAGTACATATTATATAACATATGCAGATATAACTATATAGGTGCATGTGTGTGTGCCTGTATATATTATATAAAATATGCAGATATAACTATATAGGTGCATGTGTGTGTGCAAGTACATATTATATAACATATGCAGATATAACTATATAGGTGCATGTATGTGTGCCTGTATATATTATATAACATATGCAGATATAACTATATTGGTGCATGTGTGTGTGCAAGTACATATTATATAACATATGCAGATATAACTATATAGGTGCATGTGTGTGTGCCTGTACATATTATATAACATATGCAGATATAACTATATAGGTGCATGTGTGTGTGCCTGTACATATTATATAACATATGCAGATATAACTATATAGGTGCATGTATGTGTGCCTGTATATATTATATAACATATGCAGATATAACTATATTGGTGCATGTGTGTGTGCAAGTACATATTATATAACATATGCAGATATAACTATATAGGTGCATGTATGTGTGCCTGTATATATTATATAACATATGCAGATATAACTATATTGGTGCATGTGTGTGTGCAAGTACA
>NC_069506.1:326908340-326913340 GCF_027579735.1 Bombina bombina | reverse complement strand
CTTTTTGGCCCCAGTTTGCTGTAAGAAACAAGTGTCTGTCTGAAAATGATGCCTGGCTTCTTATAAGTAAAAACACATTAGGAGGGTATCATCTGTGGCAAAAGAAGAAGGATAGGGAGTGAAGGGTTAAGTCTGGGTTCATTTAGTGGAACTGCAAACCCAGTGGCCCCAGGCAAGGGGAGAAATGACCCCTCTAGCAGCATCCAGATGTGGCAGACTCTTGGGACTTGGGCTGTAGACCCCTGGATTGTAAAGCAGACAGAAGGAGGGGGAGTTATAGTGAGGGGTGTGAATAGCCTTCGTTTCTCCCCCTTTCCTTCTCCCCCCTATTGCAGTCTACTTGGAGAAAGAACCTCCCTCCTTAACCTACAGCAACTAAAACCCGTTCATGCCCCCCCACCCTGAACACACTCTACATCTGCACTGGAAATTGTGCCTGAATTGATGAGGCTAATTTTTGGGGGAAGGGAAAAGTGAAGGAAAGAAAAAAAAATTAATAAAGAGAAAAATAGCTAAAGTGAAAGGGAGGAGAGAGAAAGAATCAGAAAAGACAAACCGAGCATACAGATAAATTACATTTACACTCAGATGGAGACATAAATTGAAATCCGAGACCTATTAAATGGAAACTGTATAACAAGACTTTGTTGACCTGGTGGGATTATATATTTTTATTATTTTTTTTTTTATCTTTTTCTTTTTTAATTCTGGACTTATCAAATAAATCGTTTCTTGTACTCTAACCTGGATTGTGCTAAAAGGAAATTATGCACCTGAAGAAGATTGTAGAGCACAGAAAGGTAGGTGTGTGAGAGGCATTGCTGGAGAGATGTAGCTACTATACCTGGGTACCATTCTGCTTCTATGCTAACCAGACACCACATTTCATTTGCTCTATTTAGAAATAAAATTAAACTATAACAGTGAAAGCAGATTGAAGGCAATAAATATCAAATTACTGGTAAATGATGTAGAAACTGAATTTATCAAACTTACATATTTTCTCTGAAAATCCTAGATAGAATGAGAATATATTTTAAAGCAAAGTATCTGTTGTTTATTCGGTTATCAGAAAATGTGAAATAGTGGGGAAGGATCAGAGTAATTTAATGGAAGACTCCTAATATATGAAAATATAATAAAAGAGTATAATCTATCATCTATCTATCTATCTATTTATATATTATATATATATATATATATATATATATATATATATATATATATATATATATATATATATATATATATATATATATATATATATATATATATATATAAGCATTATGTGTGTGTGCATATTTAAGCATTAAGTGTTTGTGTATATTATTTGGAGAAGGCATAAAAAAGGGGGAAGATTTGGAAATTCTGTGACTGGGCAGTTGACAAATCCATGAAAAAAACAACAGAATGGACTTTTAATGCAGCTTGGACACTTTGCAAAATATTTATCCTATATCTAACCAGGAAAGAGCCTTTAGACACAATGCTTGTTTGGGTCTTTTCCCCTTTTCCTTATCTTCATATGGCAAATATCCTGTGTGCCTGATGCTAGGAGCATTCTGCTGCTCACTCAGCTTCCTCCTTTACAAAGGCCAGTGACTTCACTTCCCCAAATTAGCAGAAAAACTTTCATCCGGTTCAACTGTCTTTCTCTCTGTGCCACAACTGAAACTACAGAGAAACCCAAAGAGACAGATGGAGAGAAAGAGGAATAGTTAGAAAGAAAAGAGAGAGGTGAGGCAGAGGGAATAAGGGGAGACAGACAGATAGGGGACAGACAGACAGATAGGGGACAGACAGAGGGCATCAGCTGGACCGAGGGATACTGTACAACCGTGTCAATGTGTGGGATATCTCTGGGGTCTACATACAGCATCACATGGACGGGACCATTAAGGTAAGTGACTAATACTGGGGGCAACTGGGTAGCGGTTTGTGTGAGTCAGAGTCCGGTGCTGTTGTGCTATTTTTATTACAGAGGCTGTCGCTCTTTTCCCACAAATATGTATTTCTTGTGCCCATTTCTTCAGCTTTCCCAACATTATTTATCTTCCACAATTGTGTAGTTGGACTCTTTTTCTCTATATCTGCATCTCTCTCTCTCTCTCTCTCTCATTTTGTTCACCTCTCTCTATTTACCTCTAACTCTAACACACATCTCTCTATTTACCTCTCACTCTCACACACATCTCTATCTCTATTACCTCTCACTCTCACACACATCTCTCTCTCTACCTCTCATTCTCACACATCTCTCGCTCTACCTCTCACTCTCACACATCTCTCTCTCTACCTCTCACTCTCACACATCTCTCTACCTCTCACTCTCACACATCTCTCTCTCTACCTCTCACTCTCACACATCTCTCTCTCTACCTCTCACTCTCACACACATCTCTCTCTCTCTAGTTACCTCACTCTCACAAACATCTCTCTCTACCTCTCACTCTCACACATCTCTCGCTCTACCTCTCACTCTCACACACATCTCTCTCTCTACCTCTCACTCTCACACATCTCTCGCTCTACCTCTCACTCTCACACATCTCTCTCTCTACCTCTCACTCTCACACATCTCTCTCTCTACCTCTCACACACATCTCTCTCTCTACCTCTCACTCTCACACACATCTCTCTCTCTAGTTACCTCACTCTCACAAACATCTCTCTCTACCTCTCACTCTCATCTCTCTTTCTATTTACCTCTCACTCTAACACACATCTCTCTCTATGCCTCTGTCTCTTTACCTTCTCTTCCAAAGCTGTGACTTGACCTTTCTTGTCCAGAATATTTTATTTTCCTTATAGACCATCAGGTCCTCTCGTTATGCTCCGTCTCTTTAAGCAAATATTTATTTCTATGTCATCACTTTTTAACCTTCTCTGCTCACTTATTGCCAAAAAATTTATCTGCCAACCACTTCTCTCTCTCTCTCTCTCTCTCTCTCTCTCGTTCTCTTTCTCTTTCTCTCTCTCTCTCTCTCTCTCTCTCTCTCTTTCTTTCTTTCATTCTCTCTTTCTCTCTCACAATTTCTTTCTCTCTTTCTCACCCTCCTTACCATTTCTTTCTCTCTTTCTCACCCTCCTTACCATTTCTTTCTCTCTAGAATATCCCTCTATTCGCTATTTCTCCCATTTGAAGATCTTTCCCTCAGTTTCCTTCCAACTTAAAACTCCACTCTTCTCACTCATTTCAGTTGAAAACCTTACTCATGGTTCGCGATGTCTTTCTGTTTCCCTCTCCCATTCGCCCCCTCATTGTGCCTATAGCTCAACTATTGAATACACTTGTGTTCATTTTTTTATTATTATTTTTGTCTCTCCCATTTATTGTGCCCCCCCCCACACTCATATCTACCCTTCCAATCCATGTATTTCATCAAGTTTCTTCATACTAATATATCTGTGATTCAGTCCTGCAGCAATAGGAAACCAGAAATCTTGAGCAATAGTGGTTAGAGGGGGCGACACAAATAAACAATCACATATGGTTTTGGCATTGTCTTTTTCCGAGCAGAATATGAGTATTGGGTGAGACCAGTGTAAAGTATATTTATACACAGACACTATAATACCAGAAAATAAAAATAAAACATTTAAGTGTGATTATATGTGCTGTGAAATTGTATCATTTTCAGGGCAAGAATAATACTATAAGGGTAGGGGATATGTACCAGACTTGTTTGTGATGTGCACAGTACTTAGGCTGGGATGTAGGTGTAGGGGGCTAAGTATCATACAATAAGTGCATGGGATATGCACTAGGCTGATATGTGATGTGCTCGGTACTTAGTCTGGGATGTAGGTGAAGGGGGCTAAGTATCATATGTAGGGGATATGGACCAGACTTGTTTGTGATGTGCACAGTACTTAGGCTGGGATGTAGGTGTAGGGGGCTAAGAATCATACAATAAGTGTAGGGGATATGTACCAGGCTGATATGTGATGTGCACAGTACTTAGGCTGGGATGTAGGTGAAGAGGGCTAAGTATCATACAATAAGTGTAGGGGATATGTACCAGGCTGATATGTGATGTGCACACTGTGCACAGTACTTAGGCTGGGATGTAGGTGTAGGGGGCTAAGTATCATACAATAAATGTAGGAGATATGTACCAGGCTGATATGTGATGTGCACACTGTGCACAGTACTTAGGCTGGGATATAGGTGTAGGGGGCTAAGTATCATACAATAAGTGTAGGGGATATGTACCAGGCTGATATGTGATGTGCACAGTACTTAGGCTGGGATGTAGGTTAAGGCGCTAAGTATCATACAATAAATGTAGGGGATATGCACCAGGCTGATATGTGATGTGCACAGTACTTAGTCTGGGATGTAGGTGTAGGGGGCTAAGTATCATACAATACGTGTAGGGGATATGGACCAGGCTGATATGTAATGTGCACAGTACTTAGACTGGGATGTAGGTTAAGGCGCTAAGTATCATACAATAAGTGTAGAGGATATGTACCAGGCTAATATGTGATTTGCACAGTACTTAGTCTGGGATGTAGGTGAAGGGGGCTAAGTATCATACAATAAGTGTATGGGATATGCATCAGGCTGATATGTGATGTGCACAGTACTTAGCCTGGGATGTAGGTGAAGGGGGCTAAGTATCATACAATAAGTGTATGGGATATGCACTAGGCTGATATGTGATGTGCTCGGTACTTAGTCTGGGATGAAGAGGTGGATTGTTAAATATAGGTAGATAGCTTTAATTAGCAAAATTATGGAGAGTTTGTTAACTTCCTTCATGTAGGACACTTGCACAGGTTGTGGAGTTGGCTACCGGTACAGGCAGATAGAGAGATAAGGCAATAGGTGGATTATTAGTGATTAGTTTCCAAAACTGAAGTTTACTATCACAAGTAATGTTGTTTAGTTACTATCACAAGTAATGTTGTTTACTTACTTCACAGGTAATGTTGTAGGTAATGTTGTTTAGTTACTATCACAAGTAATGTTGTTTAGTTACTATCACATGTAA
>NC_069506.1:326885840-326903340 GCF_027579735.1 Bombina bombina | reverse complement strand
TGTATATATGTTTTTTTTAAGTTTCTCTGTGTGTGTATGTGTGTAGTGTATGTGTGCAGTGTATGTGTGTGAGTGCATGCTTTTGTGTGTGAATGTTTATATGTTTTTTTTAAGTTTCTCTGTGTGTGTATGTGTGCAGTGTATGTGTGTGAGTGCATGCTTTTGTGTGTGTGTGTTTATATGTTTTTTATGTTTCTCTGTGTGTGTATGTGTGTAGTGTGTGTGTGTGTGAGTGCATGCTTTTATGTGTGTATGTATATATGTTGTTTATGTTTCTCTCTGTGTGTATGTGTATGTGTGTAGTGTATGTGTGTGTATGTGTGTAGTGTATGTGTGTGAGTGCATGCTTTTGTGTGTGTATGTTTTTTATGTTTATCCGTGTGTGTATGTGTGTAATGTATGTGTGTGAGTGCATGCTTTTATGTGTGTATGTATATATTTTCTCTGTGTGTGTATGTGTGTAGTGTATGTGTGTGTATGTGTGTGAGTGCATGCTTTTATGTGTGTATGTATATATGTTTTTTTTTAAGTTTCTCTGTGTGTGTATGTGTGTAGTGTATGTGTGTGTATGTGTGTAGTGTATGTGTGTAGTGTATGTGTGTGTGTGTGTGTGTGTATGTGTGTGTATGTATGTGAGTGCATGCTTTTATGTGTGTATGTATATATGTTTTTTTAAGTTTCTCTGTGTGTGTATGTGTGTAGTGTATGTGTATGAGTGCATGCTTTTATGTGTGTATGTTTATATGTTTTTTATGTTTCTCTGTGTGTGTGTATGTGTGTTGTGTATGTGTGTGAGTGCATGCTTTTATGTGTGTATGTATATATGTTTATGTTTCTCTGTGTGTGTATGTGTGTAGTGTATGTGTGTGAGTGAGTGCATGTTTTAATGTGTGTATGTATATATGTTTATGTTTCTCTGTGTGTGTATGTGTGTAGTGTATGTGTGTGAGTGAGTGAGTGCATGCTTTTGTGTGTGTGTGTATGTCTGTGTGTATGTATATGATTTGTATGTTTATCTGTGTGTCTATGTGTGTAGTGTATGTGTGTGTATGTGTGCGAGTGCATGTTTTTATGTTTGTATGTATATATGTTTTTTAAGTTTATCTGAGTGTGTATGTGTGTAGTGGTTGTGTATGTGTGTAAGTGCATGCTTTTGTGTGTGTGTATGTTTATATGTGTATGTCTGTGTGTATGTATATGTTTTTTATGTTTCTCTGTGTGAGTATGTGTGTAGTGTATGTGTATGTATGTGTGTGAGTGCATGCTTTTGTGTGTGTATGTTTATATGTTTGCATGTTTATGTCTGTGTGTATGCATATGTTTTTTATGTTTCTCTGTGTGTGTTTGTGTATAGTGTATGTTTATGTATGTGTGTGAGTGAGTGAGTGTATGTCTGTGTGTATGTATATATGTTTTTTTATGTTTCTGTGTTTGTGTGTAATGCAGTGATGTGCAGTCACTAGAGGCAGGTGAGGCAGTGCTTCACCTCTCATATGGGCAAAAATATAATTTTTTTTTATTGACTTTAAAAAAAAAAAAAATTGTATTTTTTTTTCCCCAGCATTTTTTTTTTTCACAGCTATATGTTGTGCAATGGAGAGGCACAAGCAGGTCTGCCCACCATTACACAACATGCTGCGCCATCTACTGGATGAAAGTGGTTAAGATCATTGCATGGCCCATTAACTGCTTATTTGAGGCAGTCCTATTTGGGCTGAACCAATCCAGTGAGAGGCATTAGTAAATGGAACTTAGGGTTGGGGCTGGATGTTAAATGATATAAAATAAAACAAAAACGGAAAAAAACAACTTTCATATATTTTGTTGCTGTCCTGTGAACCTGCTAGCTTTGCTAAAGTGAAAAAGAGAGTTCTGTTCTTCCCCTCTAAGTGCAGTGGAATGTGCCACTGTCACTTCCTGAATCCTTACAGAGCAGGAAGAGAGAGGCACAGAGAGCACTGTTTCACCCACATCTTATTAAAGTAAGATTTTACTGAAAAGGATTCTGTTAGTGAAAATGATAATTTAATGAATGTGGTTTAGTGTTTTTTTTACTCTTTTACAGCAAAGGATCGTTTTTGTATTTTGTTTACTCAAACTTTACACACACTAACTTAGCAGCTTGCCTCTGTACTTCACACTAATGTATGGTCTCATTTAGTTATAGTCTCACTTAGTCTCTGTAGCTTTGCTGTTTTATTACTTAAAAATGCAGTGGTCCCTCCCCCCCCCCTTGTATGTGTGTGTGTGTGTGTCTCTCTCTCTATCCATCTCTCTCCTTATGTGTTGTTCTCCCCCATGGTCTCTTTCTCTCTCTGTCTCTCTTCCTCCCCCTCAGACTCTCTCATCCCTTATGTGTCTCTCTAACCCTCTGTGTGTGATTGTGTCTCTCTCTAACCCTCTGTGTGTGATTGTGTCTCTCTCTAACCCTCTGTGTGTGATTGTGTCTCTCTCTAACCCTCTGTGTGTGATTGTGTCTCTCGCTCTCTCTCTAACCCTCTGTGTGTGATTGTGTCTCTCTCTTTCTCTCTCTAACCCTCTGTGTGTGATTGTGTCTCTCTCTTTCTCTCTCTAACCCTCTGTGTGTGATTGTGTCTCTCTCTTTCTCTCTCTAACCCTCTGTGTGTGACTGTGTCTCTCTCTTTCTCTCTCTAACCCTCTGTGTGTGATTATGTCTCTCTCTTTCTCTCTCTAACCCTCTGTGTGTGATTGTGTCTCTCTCTTTCTCTCTCTAACCCTCTGTGTGTGATTGTGTCTCTCTCTTTCTCTCTCTAACCCTCTGTGTGTGATTGTGTCTCTCTCTTTCTCTCTCTAACCCTCTGTGTGTGATTGTGTCTCTCTCTTTCTCTCTCTCTCTCTCTCTCTCTCTCTCTCTCTAACCCTCTGAGTGTGATTGTGTCTCTTTCTTTCTTTCTCTCTCTCTCTCTCTAACCCTCTGTGTGTGATTGTGTCTCTCTCTTTCTCTCTCTCTCTAACCCTCTGAGTGTGATTGTGTCTCTTTCTCTCTCTCTCTCTCTCTCTCTCTCTCTCTAACCCTCTGTGTGTGATTGTGTCTCTCTTTCTCTAACCCTCTGTATGTGATTGAATCATTGTGTCTCTCTCTCTTTCTCTCTCTCTAACCCTCTGTGTGTGATTGTCTCTCTCTCTCTCTCTTTATTTCTCTCTCTCTAACCCTCTGTGTGTGATTGTGTGTCTCTCTCTCTTTCTCTCTCTAACCCTCTGTGTGTGATTGTGTGTCTCTCTCTCTTTCTCTCTCTAACCCTCTGTGTGTGATTGTGTCTCTCTCTCTTTCTCTCTCTCTAACCCTTTGTGTGTGATTGTGTCTCTCTCTCTCTTTCTCTCTCTAACCCTCTGTGTGTGATTGTGTCTCTCTCTTTCTCTCTCTAACCCTCTGTGTGTGATTGTGTCTCTCTCTTTCTCTCTCTAACCCTCTGTGTGTGATTGTGTCTCTCTCTTTCTCTCTCTAACCCTCTGTGTGTGATTGTGTCTCTCTCTCTCTCTCTCTCTCTAACCCTCTGAGTGTGATTGTGTCTCTTTCTTTCTTTCTCTCTCTCTCTCTCTAACCCTCTGTGTGTGATTGTGTCTCTCTCTTTCTCTCTCTCTCTAACCCTCTGAGTGTGATTGTGTCTCTTTCTCTCTCTCTCTCTCTCTCTCTCTCTAACCCTCTGTGTGTGATTGTGTCTCTCTTTCTCTAACCCTCTGTATGTGATTGAATCATTGTGTCTCTCTCTCTTTCTCTCTCTCTAACCCTCTGTGTGTGATTGTCTCTCTCTCTCTCTCTTTATTTCTCTCTCTCTAACCCTCTGTGTGTGATTGTGTGTCTCTCTCTCTTTCTCTCTCTAACCCTCTGTGTGTGATTGTGTCTCTCTCTCTTTCTCTCTCTCTAACCCTTTGTGTGTGATTGTGTCTCTCTCTCTCTTTCTCTCTCTAACCCCTCTGTGTGTGATTGTGTCTCTCTCTCTTTCTCTCTCTCTCTAACCCCTCTGTGTGTGATTGTGTCTCTCTCTCTTTCTCTCTAACCCTCTGTGTCTCTCTCCCCCGTCTGTCTCTCCCTCTCCCCCCGAATGCTTTTCTGTGTTTCTGTCTACCTTTTATTTATTTAATTAATGAATTGATAGTGCCACCTGATGGTGTGGCTTTATTTAAAGGGGCGAGGCCAAGCGCCCCACCATCTTTAAATTTCACCAGCCGCCACTGGACATTTTTATATTTACTGCATAATGAAAGAATCTATAAGCATAATTTGCAGCATTAAAGTAAAAAGTATGTTTTAAACATATATTTTAATGGGCATGGATTTCTAGATCTCATAATCAGAGCAAGCCTTGTGTTATCTGGCAAGAGTTTCTGTTACAATCCTTTTAGACTAAAATCAGATGTTTACTAAGTTGACCAGTTTTCCAAGACACCATTTAAAGGGACATGAAACCCATATCAATCCCATATGCAAATTTAAATAACTTTCCAATTTACATCTAATATCTATTTTTTTCATTCTTTTGATATCCTTTGTTGAAAATCATATCTAAATATGCTCAGTAGCTGCTGATTGGTGGCTGCACATAGATACCACATGTGATTGGCTCACCCATGTGCACTGCTATTTCTTCAACAAAGGATATCTAAAGAATGAAGGCGTATCCTAGCCACTGCCTCACCAGCCTCTGACATCACTGCACGTCACTGGTGTAATGTATGTGTATGTATGTGTGTAAGTGCATGCTTTTGTGTGTGTGTATATGTTTGCATGTGTATGTTTGTGTGTATATGTATTTTATGTTTCTGTGTGTGTGTGTGTGTAGTGTATGTATGTGTGTGTGTGCATGCTTTTGTGTGTGTACAGTATGTATAGATGTTTGCATGTGTATGTTTGTGTGTATGTATATATATATATTTTATGTTTCTCTGTGTATGTGTGTGTGTGTATGTGTGTAGTCTATGTGTATGCTTTTGTGTAGGTATGTATACATGTTTGTGTATGCTTGTGTGTGTGTGTATGTGTGTAGTGTATGTGTATGTATGTGTGTGAGTGCATGCTTTTGTGTGTGTACAGTATGTATAGATGTTTGCATGTGTATGTTTGTGTGTAATGTATGTATATATATATATATTATGTTTCTCTGTGTGTGTGTGTGTGTGTGTGTGTGTATGTGTGTAGTCTATGTGTATGCTTTTGTGTAGGTATATATACATGTTTGTGTATGTTCCTGTGGGTGTGTTTGTGTATGCTTGTGTGTGTGCGTGTGTGTATTTGTGTAGTGTATGTGTATGTATGTGTGTGAGTGCATGCTTTTGTGTGTGTACAGTATGTATAGATGTTTGCATGTGTATGTTTGTATGTATATATGTTTTTTTGTTTCTGTGTGTGTGTGTGTATGTGTGTAGTCTATGTGTATGCTTTTGTGTAGGTATATATACATGTTTGTGTATGTTCCTGTGGGTGTGTTTGTGTATGCTTGTGTGTGTGTGTGTGTGTGTGTGTGTATGTGTGTAGTCTATGTGTATGCTTTTGTGTAGGTATGTATACATGTTTGTGTATGTTCCTGTGGGTGTGTTTGTGTATGCTTGTGTGTTTGGGAGCATGTGTTTGTGTATGTATGTGTGTATGTTTATTGTATTTGTAAGCATGTGTGACTTTAAAACTAAGGATTCTCTTAGAATTTATTCTGCTATTCAAATGTTTCAACAAACTGTTGAACTATTAATTTTAATTTAGCATGCTAACATTTAGATATGATAAAAAAATATTTAATCCCCTTTCAGTACTTAATTTATAGCAAATCCTTGCAGTATCAAAAGTATTAGGATATTATATTAATTTTATATATTTATACACACACACACATGTTTTATTGGATTAATATTTCCTGCTCCTTTTTTCCTGAGGTCTGAATTAATTGACAAACACATACACACGCACACAAACATACAAAATCATACACAGAAACAGAAACATACACATCACACACACACATATATACTAACACACACATACAAACACATACACACAATCACACACACATATATACAAACACACACATACAAACACATACACACAATCACACACACATATATACAAACACACACATACAAACACATACACACAAACACACAAACATACACAATCATACACACATATATACAAACACACACATACAAACACATACACACATACACAATCACACACACAAACACACATATACAAACACACATATACAAACACATACACAAACATACACATCATACACACAAACAGACACACGCACATACAAAAACATACACAGACACACAAACATACACAGTCACACACACACAAACATACACAAACACATTTACAAAACACACACGTACAAACACACACATACACAAACACACACATACACAAACACACAATCATACACAATCACACACACATACAAACACATACACTAAAACACAAACATAAACAAGCACACACACATACAAACACATACACACAAACTTACACAATCACACACACGTATACAAACACACAAACAATTTGTTTTTCGAATATTTAAACATTTAAGACTGTTGCTTTGCTAACATTGGTAAATATTATCATATGTATTGGTACAGAGAACATCAACATCCTATATGTGCCACATTTGAATAATTTAATTTTATAAAGAGGAAAATGCACAGAACTGTGGTATGGTTAGATACTTTTTGCCCATTAAAATGGACTGAGTTTGCAGAGACGTCAGCTCTCCTTATTTTATAACTTTCTGTAAACACACATGCGTCCTAATTTTACAACTATCTCTATATCAAAACAAAATACTTATAAAGAACAATTCAACATTTATATTTTATTACTTATCTTTCGTGGGAGCATATTTTTTTTTCCTGATGGCTATGTTTACTTTACACATCTTTTCTGTAGCTAATTAATTATTGAAAATCTCGGCATAGATGGGGATACCAAAGGCAAAACAGGTATTTCAGATTAAAAAATAAAAGTAAAGGGTGTATTGGAAAAAAGTTTAAACACCCCAGCAGGTAAAATAGATCAAGAGGAGACATTGTTACAGTGTACAGTCTGCACATTTCTGTAGTAGTTTACTTTAATTTCACCCCTTTACCTATAATTTAAATCTGAAAATTATGGATTGTCCAGTCTTGAAAACATAAAAACCACATGGCAGACTTCACACGCCTAACCTTGCATTGTAGCTCTCCTTAATTTGTTTGTTATCTTGCAATTTCTTCTGAAGCCAAATAGTGGAGATTTTGTTAACGGAATGACAGTGGGAAGCCATGTCTTCTCCAGACTCAAGTCTATATAGGCTACTTCATATAAAGGAAATGTTGCGTGGAATTTAACCATTGAAAAACAATTGCAGCAAACAAGATGTCAATGCTTTAATAATGTTCAGACTATGCCGATACGTTAATCGATTGGAAGATTGCAGAAAAGTGTTCCAGTGTGTTTTCTGTTCATTTAAGCTTGACTTCTCTTTGCAAATCTGGACAAAATTGAAGTAATACATTGTCCTGCTGAGGGGTATTTATAGAGATGTGATTATTTTATCTTTGTGTGTCGTTGCACGTAAAAGAGAGTATTTTACTATACATTACAGTTTTGTTTTGTTTTTAAAAAAAAACTGTCCTTGCCCTCTTTGAAATTAAGAAATTTCTTTGGAATTTTATTTTCTAGGCATGCTTAAAGATGGGTATGATACATTTTATCATATTGTTATCATATTGTGTGCATATATTTTATCATATTGTTATCATATTGTGTGCATACATTTTATCATATTGTAATCATATTGTGTGCATACATTTTATCATATTGTTATCATATTGTGTGCATACATTTTATCATATTATTATCATATTGTGTGCATACATTTTATCATATTGTTATCATATTGTGTGCATACATTTTATCATATTGTTATCATATTGTGTGCATACATTTTATCATATTGTAATCATATTGTGTGCATATATTTTATCATATTGTTATCATATTGTGTGCATACATTTTATCATATTGTTATCATATTGTGTGCATACATTTTATCATATTGTTATCATATTGTGTGCATACATTTTATCATATTATTATCATATTGTGTGCATACATTTTATCATATTGTTATCATATTGTGTGCATACATTTTATCATATTGTTATCATATTGTGTGCATACATTTTATCATATTGTTATCATATTGTGTGCATACATTTTATCATATTGTTATCATATTGTGTGCATATATTTTATCATATTGTTATCATATTGTGTGCATACATTTTATCATATTGTTATCATATTGTGTGCATATATTTTATCATATTGTTATCATATTGTGTGCATACATTTTATCATATTGTTATCATATTGTGTGCATACATTTTATCATATTGTAATCATATTGTGTGCATACATTTTATCATATTGTTATCATATTGTGTGCATACATTTTATCATATTATTATCATATTGTGTGCATATATTTTATCATATTATTATCATATTGTGTGCATACATTTTATCATATTATTATCATATTGTGTGCATACATTTTATCATATTGTTATCATATTGTGTGCATACATTTTATCATATTGTTATCATATTGTGTGCATACATTTTATCATATTGTTATCATATTGTGTGCATACATTTTATCATATTGTGTGCATACATTTTATCATATTATTATCATATTGTGTGCATACATTTTATCATATTGTTATCATATTGTGTGCATACATTTTATCATATTGTTATCATATTGTGTGCATATATTTTATCATATTGTTATCATATTGTGTGCATACATTTTATCATATTTTTATCATATTGTGTGCATACATTTTATCATATTGTTATCATATTGTGTGCATTCATTTTATCATATTGTTATCATATTGTGTGCATATATTTTATCATATTGTTATCATATTGTGTGCATACATTTTATCATATTGTGTGCATACATTTTATCATATTGTGTGCATACATTTTATCATATTGTTATCATATTGTGTGCATACATTTTATCATATTGTGTGCATACATTTTATCATATTGTGTGCATACATTTTATCATATTGTTATCATATTGTGTGCATACATTTTATCATATTGTTATCATATTGTGTGCATACATTTTATCATATTGTTATCATATTGTGTGCATACATTTTATCATATTGTTATCATATTGTGTGCATATATTTTATCATATTGTTATCATATTGTGTGCATACATTTTATCATATTGTGTGCATACATTTTATCATATTGTTATCATATTGTGTGCATACATTTTATCATATTGTTATCATATTGTGTGCATACATTTTATCATATTGTTATCATATTGTGTGCATACATTTTATCATATTGTGTGCATACATTTTATCATATTGTGTGCATACATTTTATCATATTGTGTGCATACATTTTATCATATTGTTATCATATTGTGTGCATACATTTTATCATATTGTTATCATATTGTGTGCATACATTTTATCATATTGTTATCATATTGTGTGCATACATTTTATCATATTGTGTGCATACATTTTATCATATTGTGTGCATACATTTTATCATATTGTTATCATATTGTGTGCACACATTTTATCATATTGTTATCATATTGTGTGCATACATTTTATCATATTGTTATCATATTGTGTGCATACATTTTATCATATTGTTATCATATTGTGTGCATACATTTTATCATATTGTTATCATATTGTGTGCATACATTTTATCATATTGTGTGCATACATTTTATCATATTGTTATCATATTGTGTGCATACATTTTATCATATTGTTATCATATTGTGTGCATACATTTTATCATATTGTTATCATATTGTGTGCATACATTTTATCATATTGTGTGCATACATTTTATCATATTGTGTGCATACATTTTATCATATTGGGTGCATACATTTTATCATATTGTGTGCATACATTTTATCATATTGTGTGCATACATTTTATCATATTGTTATCATATTGTGTGCATATATTTTATCATATTGTGTGCATATATTTTATCATATTGTGTGCATATATTTTATCATATTGTGTGCATATATTTTATCATATTGTGTGCATACATTTTATCATATTGTGTGCATATATTTTATCATATTGTGTGCATATATTTTATCATATTGTTATCATATTGTGTGCATACATTTTATCATATTGTAATCATATTGTGTGCATATATTTTATCATATTGTTATCATATTGTGTGCATACATTTTATCATATTGTGTGCATATATTTTATCATATTGTTATCATATTGTGTGCATACATTTTATCATATTGTAATCATATTGTGTGCATATATTTTATCATATTGTTATCATATTGTGTGCATACATTTTATCATATTGTGTGCATATATTTTATCATATTGTTATCATATTGTGTGCATACATTTTATCATATTGTTATCATATTGTGTGCATACATTTTATCATATTGTTATCATATTGTGTGCATACATTTTATCATATTGTGTGCATATATTTTATCATATTGTTATCATATTGTGTGCATACATTTTATCATATTGTTATCATATTGTGTGCATACATTTTATCATATTGTTATCATATTGTGTGCATACATTTTATCATATTGTGTGCATACATTTTATCATATTGTTATCATATTGTGTGCATACATTTTATCATATTGTTATCATATTGTAATCATATTGTGTGCATACATTTTATCATATTGTTATCATATTGTGTGCATACATTTTATCATATTGTGTGCATACATTTTATCATATTGTTATCATATTGTGTGCATACATTTTATCATATTGTGTGCATACATTTTATCATATTGTTATCATATTGTGTGCATACATTTTATCATATTGTTATCATATTGTGTGCATACATTTTATCATATTGTGTGCATACATTTTATCATATTGTTATCATATTGTGTGCATACATTTTATCATATTGTTATCATATTGTGTGCATACATTTTATCATATTGTTATCATATTGTGTGCATACATTTTATCATATTATTATCATATTGTGTGCATATATTTTATCATATTGTTATCATATTGTGTGCATACATTTTATCATATTGTTATCATATTGTGTGCATACATTTTATCATATTGTGTGCATACATTTTATCATATTGTGTGCATACATTTTATCATATTGGGTGCATACATTTTATCATATTGTGTGCATAATTTTATCATATTGGGTGCATACATTTTATCATATTGTGTGCATACATTTTATCATATTGTGTGCATAATTTTATCATATTGGGTGCATACATTTTAATATATTGTGTGCATACATTTTATCATATTGGGTGCATACATTTTATCATATTGTGTGCATACATTTTATCATATTGTGTGCATACATTTTATCATATTGTTTGCATAATTTTATCATATTGGGTGCATACATTTTATTATATTGTGTGCATACATTTTATCATATTGGGTGCATACATTTTATCATATTGTGTGCATACATTTTATTATATTGTGTGCATACATTTTATCATATTGGGTGCATACATTTTATCATATTGGGTGCATACATTTTATCATATTGGGTGCATACATTTTATCATATTGTGTGCAGACATTTTATCATATTGGGTGCAGACATTTTATCATATTGTGTGCATACATTTTATTATATTGTGTGCATACATTTTATCATATTGTGTGCATACATTTTATCATATTGGGTGCATACATTTTATCATATTGGGTGCATACATTTTATCATATTGTGTGCAGACATTTTATCATATTGGGTGCATACATTTTATCATATTGGGTGCATACATTTTATTATATTGTGTGCATACATTTTATCATATTGTGTGCATACATTTTATCATATTGGGTGCATACATTTTATCATATTGGGTGCATACATTTTATCATATTGTGTGCAGACATTTTATCATATTGGGTGCATACATTTTATCATATTGTGTGCATACATTTTATTATATTGTGTGCATACATTTTATCATATTGGGTGCATACATTTTATCATATTGGGTGCATACATTTTATCATATTGGGTGCATACATTTTATTATATTGTGTGCATACATTTTATCATATTGTGTGCATACATTTTATTATATTGTGTGCATACATTTTATCATATTGTGTGCATACATTTTATCATATTGGGTGCATACATTTTATCATATTGGGTGCATACATTTTATCATATTGTGTGCAGACATTTTATCATATTGGGTGCATACATTTTATCATATTGTGTGCATACATTTTATCATAATGTGTGCATACATTTTATCATATTGGGTGCATACATTTTATCATATTGTGTGCAGACATTTTATCATATTGTGTGCAGACATTTTATCATATTGGGTGCATACATTTTATCATATTGTGTGCATACATTTTATCATATTGGGTGCATACATTTTATTATATTGTGTGCATACATTTTATCATATTGTGTGCATACATTTTATCATATTGTGTGCATACATTTTATCATATTGTGTGCATACATTTTATTATATTGTGTGCATACATTTTATCATATTGTGTGCATACATTTTATCATATTGTATGCATACATTTTATCATATTGGGTGCATACATTTTATCATATTGGGTGCATACATTTTATTATATTGTGTGCATACATTTTATCATATTGTTATCATATTGTGTGCATACATTTTATCATATTGGGTGCATAATTTTATCATATTGGGTGCATACATTTTATTATATTGTGTGCATACATTTTATCATATTGTGTGCATACATTTTATCATATTGTTATCATATTGTGTGCATACATTTTATCATATTGAGTGCATACATTTTATTATATTGTGTGCATACATTTTATCATATTGTGTGCATACATTTTATCATATTGTTATCATATTGTGTGCATACATTTTATCATATTGGGTGCATACATTTTATTATATTGTGTGCATACATTTTATCATATTGTGTGCATACATTTTATCATATTGGGTGCATACATTTTATTATATTGTGTGCATACATTTTATCATATTGTGTGCATACATTTTATCACATTGTGTGCATAATTTAATCATATTGGATGCATAATTTTATCATATTGGGTGCATACATTATATTTAAAAGAATCACAGCAAATTATGAATGTGTAATATATTCTGTATGGCTGTTTTGTGTTATAAACAATCAAGAACTGTCTCAGCACCTGTCTCTTGTAAATGATAATCACTGACTGTCAGTTTATACCACAGACTTCTTGGGAAACATATAACTAAACTCCATTATCAATGACTAAATCTGTTGTGATTGTCTATCTTGTCTGCTTATCTGGCCCATAGCCAGTTAAAGAATAATCACAAATGTAGGCCTTGTTTATACATGTGTGAATAACATAATGAAAAGGGACACTGTGCACAAAAAAAAAATGTTTTCTATGGGAAACTTGTTGATTTTGGCATGAAAAAATATAAAATGAAAGGTTTTAATTGTAAATTGAAAAGATGCAGCAGTATGAGTTTTGTAATTCCTGCAAATGCTCATTGACTGATAGACAGTCTCTACTAATGCACATTGGCTGATGTTACTTCCTGTTTATTCTCATTGGTTGGTAGGTACTTCCTGTTCATTATCATTGCTTGGTAGACTATGCGCTAGTGACACATTGTCAACATTATCCGTTTGGTTGTGCATCCGGTGCGTCACGGTTGGACACACGGACCAGATAATGCAATAATGGCCAAGGGCAGATATGCTGTAGAGCGCTCTGTTCTAATTGACAGTGTGTTGCTGGCGCCTTGTTTTGGTAGGTACTTTCTGGTCATTCTCATTAGTTGGTAGGTACTTCCTGCTAATGCTGAGTATTAAGACACATGGTATTAAAGTATGTCCACTGGAATACCAGTGTACCTTACATATATTTCTTTTATATTGTCTTTGTTACTGGATACTTGAACATATAGGGCCAGATTACCATTGGAGAATAGTTATATGCAAGCGATAAGGGGTTTATCGCGGGTATTTGCACTCGTCCCATTTACCGCTGGTATTATGAATCGAAAGTAAACATGAACATATGAGTGCGATCGCAATTGATGCTACAATGATTACCAAGTCCTCAGAGCTCTGGTTAACATCAAAAATAAATTACAAAGTACATTTATACTCTTAATAACACAATCTAATAAACATTATTCAAAACAATATTGCACACAAAAGTTATAAGGGATCAAAGATAAAGGCGGGCATCAGAGCCCTTTGCAGTTAAGTAGATCAAAACATGTAAGAGCATATTTATGCAATATTCATTTTTAATAAAAAGTTCTATCTATTTACTGTACATATTTCACATCCCAATGTTCTGCATATACCAGAATGTATTCAAAGTATTTCTTAACAGATATTCCTATATATATATATATATACTGTATATATAAAATCATCTCTATATAAAGGTATAGATATACCAAAAACATCTATATTTATATATATATATATATATATATACTGTATATATAAAATCATCCCTATATAAAGGTATAGATATACCAAAAACATCTATATTTATATATATATATATATATACTGTATATATAAAATCATCCCTATATAAAGGTATAGATATACCAAAAACATCTATATTTATATATATAAATATTTATTTATGAAAAACTAGAACATATTTCTGTATGTGAAGAACATTAGAATTGGCAATGTTCATATTTTCATGTCAGGTTAGCAAACTTGAGAAAATGCTATCTGGTTTGTGCGTCAGTAGGGTTTTTTTTCCCTTCTTTGCTCCATAGACTTCTATGGGGGAATACGTGAATGGGCATGCGATATTCGAAGTTTGACTTTTTTAGCATGTCAGGTTAGTGGGAGAGCGAAAACAGTTTACTTTCAACTCATTATACGAGCGCAACCCGACGGGCACAACAAGCCAAAATTCTAGCGCAGGTAACTCTTTAGCAGGAGGATTAAAGAGTGCTCCATAGTGTTTTTGCTGTTTTACTGTGTGATTCCAGTAATTACACCATCATTAAACTTGACAGCATTAATCAGATGAATACATTTCACCGTACCGGCGTGATTTTACATTTGTGTCACATAATTACTGGGATACTGGAAAACTTTCAATCACAGTTATGCAACCTTTGTACTTTCCATTCTTTCCCTTTAAAAAAAAGCTGAGTTTTCCAATTGAAACTATTTCTTATGCTTTGTTTATATATTTTGTTTTTATTAATGGGAAATAATCAGTGAATTCTATTAGTTTTTTCTGATTACAGAATATAACATAGATATTTGCCGTATATGATCTTTAGGATGTTGCTTTTTTACTGCTTGGTTTGTCATAAATTGTTTGGATTAGTATTATACTTCTCAGTATTTATTCCTGTCTTCAATATAACTTAGACCATGGCTTATGTGTGTTATGGGCTATGTGAACATTTTTAGAAATTGTACAACTATATAAACAAACCCATATAAACACACAAACGTAAATCGGAAACGTATATGAACACACCGATATAAACACACAAACGTAAATCTGAAGCGTATATAAACAAACCCATATAAACACACAAACGTAAATCTGAAGCGTATATGAACACACCGATATAAACACACAAACGTAAATCAGAAACGTATATAAACACAACCATATAAACACACAAAGGTAAATCGGAAACGTATATGAACACACCCATATATACACACAAACGTAAATCGGAAACGTATATAAACAAACCCATATAAACACACAAAGGTAAATCTGAAACGTATATAAACACACCCATATAAACACACAAAGGTAAATCTGAAACGTATATAAACACACCCATATAAACACACAAACGTTAATCGGAAACGTATATAAACACACCCATATAAACACACAAACGTAAATCGGAAACGTATATGAACACACCGATATAAACACACAAACGTAAATCTGAAGCGTATATAAACAAACCCATATAAACACACAAACGTAAATCTGAAGCGTATATGAACACACCGATATAAACACACAAACGTAAATCAGAAACGTATATAAACACAACCATATAAACACACAAACGTAAATCGGAAACGTATATGAACACACCCATATATACACACAAACGTAAATCGGAAACGTATATAAACAAACCCATATAAACACACAAAGGTAAATCTGAAACGTATATAAACACACCCATATAAACACACAAACGTTAATCGGAAACGTATATAAACACACCCATATAAACACACAAACGTAAATCGGAAACGTATATGAACACACCCATATAAACACACAAACGTAAATCTCAAACGTATATGAACACACCCATATAAACACACAAACGTAAATCGGAAACGTATATGAACACACCCATATAAACACACAAACGTAAATCGGAAACGTATATGAACACACCCATATAAACACACAAACGTAAATCGGAAACGTATATGAACACACCCATATAAACACACAAACGTAAATCGGAAACGTATATAAACAAACCCATATAAACACACAAACGTAAATCTGAAATGTATATAAACAAACCCATATAAACACACAAACGTTAATCGGAAACGTATATGATCACACCCATATAAACACACAAAGGTAAATCTGAAATGTATATAAACAAACCCATATAAACACACAAACGTTAATCGGAAACGTATATGAACACACCCATATAAACACACAAAGGTAAATCTGAAATGTATATGAACACATCCATATAAACACACAAACGTAAATCGGAAACGTATATAAACAAACCCATATAAACACACAAACGTAAATCGGAAACGTATATAAACAAACCCATATAAACACACAAACGTAAATCTGAAATGTATATAAACAAACCCATATAAACACACAAACGTTAATCGGAAACGTATATGAACACACCCATATAAACACACAAAGGTAAATCTGAAATGTATATGAACACACCCATATAAACACACAAACGTAAATCAGAAACGTATATAAACACACCCATATATACACAAACGTAAATCTCAAACGTATATAAACAAACCCATATAAACACACAAAGGTAAATCTGAAACGTATATAAACAAACCCATATAAACACACAAACGTTAATCGGAAACGTATATGAACACACCCATATATACACACAAAGGTAAATCTGAAATGTATATGAACACAACCATATAAACACACAAACGTAAATCCGAAATGTATATGAACAAACCCATATAAACACACAAATGTAAATCTGAAATGTATATGAACACACCCATTTTAACACACAAACGTAAATCTGAAATGTATATGAACACACCCATATAAACACACAAACCTAAATATGAAACTTATATGAACACAAAGTCTATAAACACGCAAACATAAATCTGAAACGTATATTAACACACCCATATATGCACA
>NC_069506.1:326825840-326880840 GCF_027579735.1 Bombina bombina | reverse complement strand
CATGTATATGTACACAGTGTGATACAGTAATGAGATCTGATTATACCTACAGATATAAGATAGAGACACATGTATATGTACACAATGTGATAAAGTAATGAGATCTGATTATACCTACAGATATAAGATAGAGACACATGTATATGTACACAGTGTGATACAGTAATGAGATCTGATTATACCTACAGATATAAGATAAAGACACATGTATATGTACACAATGTGATACAGTAATGAGATCTGATTATACCTACAGATATAAGATAAAGACACATGTATATGTACACAGTGTGATACAGTAATGAGATCTAATTATACTTACAGATATAAGATAAAGACACATGTATATGTACAGAACGTGATAAAGTAATGAGATCTGATTATACCTACAAATATAAGATAAAGACACATGTATATGTACACAATGTGATACAGTAATGAGATCTGATTATACCTACAGATATAAAATAGAGACACATGTATATGTACACAATGTGATACAGTAATGAGATCTGATTATACCTGCAGATATAAAATAGAGACACATGTATATGTACACAATGTGATACAGTAATAAGATCTGATTATACCTACAGATATAAGATAAAGACACATGTATATGTACACAATGTGATACAGTAATGAGATCTGATTATACCTACAGATATAAGATACAGACACATGTATATGTACACAGTGTGAGACAGTAATGAGATCTGATTATACCTACAGATATAAAATAGAGACACATGTATATGTACACAGTGTGATAAAGTAATGAGATCTGATTATACCTACAGATATAAGATACAGACACATGTATATGTACACAGTGTGATACAGTAATGAGATCTGATTATACCTACAGATATAAGATAAAGACACATGTATATGTACACAATGTGATACAGTAATGAGATCTGATTATACCTACAGATATAAGATAAAGACACATGTATATGTACACAGTGTGATAAAGTAGTGAGATCTGATTACACCTACAGATATAAGATACAGACACATGTATATGTACACAGTGTGATACAGTAATGAGATCTGATTATACCTACAGATATAAGATAGAGACACATGTATATGTACACAGTGTGATACAGTAATGAGATCTGATTATACCTACAGATATAAGATACAGACACATGTATATGTACACAATGTGATACAGTAATGAGATCTGATTATACCTACAGATATAAGATAAAGACACATGTATATGTACACAATGTGATACAGTAATGAGATCTGATTATACCTACAGATATAAGATAAAGACACATGTATATGTACACAGTGTGATAATGTAATGAGATCTGATTATACCTACAGATATAAGATAAAGACACATGTATATGTACACAATGTGATAAAGTAATGAGATCTGATTATACCTACAGATATAAGATACAGACACATGTATATGTACACAATGTGATAAAGTAATGAGATCTGATTATACCTACAAGCTCAACCCATTTTATTAGGTTGTGGCTTCAAAACACAAAATCAGCTAATTCATATACACGAATAACCCTTAAATAGCAAATCTCATACATTTTATACTCTGCAGCTGGTAAAAAAAAGTAATTGGAAACACATTAAGGGAAAAACTATTTTATAGTATACTGTCCCTTTAAGGGCGAGTTCTATCACAGGATCCTGCTGCAGACTCACGTCCTGCTATGTGGGGTATCTCAATCCCTATGACCTTTCCGACTGGGGAGATTGAGATCCCCTGCTTGTGCAAAATTGTCTGGACACGAGCAGGGGGCGGAGTTTCACGGTAGCTTTATTGTGCAATGTTAAATACAGTGACACAATGCCAGGCAGACAGGGGCAAAGAAGTCCGCCCCTATCCGCCTGACTTTGATAAATCTTGCCTTAAACGGACACTGAATCCAAAATGTTTCTTTCGTGATTCAGATAGAGCAGCAATTTTAAGCAACTTTCTAATTTAATCCTATTATCAAATTTGTCTTTGTTCTTTTGCTATCTTTATTTGAAAAAGAAGACATCTAAGCTATTTTTTGGTTTAGTACCCTGGACAGCACTTGTTTATTGGTCGTTAAATTAATCTACCAATCAGGTTAATCCACCAACCTAGGTTGTTCACCAAAAATGGGCCAGCATCTAAACTTACATTCTTGCTTTTCAAATAAAGATAACAAAGAGAATGAAGAAAATGTGATGATAGGAGTAAATTAGAAAGTTGCTTGAAATTGCATGCTCTATCGGAATCACAAATGAAAAAAAAAAAGGGTTCAGTGTCCCTTTAAGACTCGGCTGATATGTTATTCCACAGCAACTTAACAGAAATGTCTTGTAATTACAAGGTCTTTACTGTCCTGAATTTCATGAACTGCATTTCAGTCTCTCAAGGGGCAATATTACATCTACAGTTTGTAGATTTCATTTGCTGGAAAAAACAGGCACAATGATAATAATGAAAATGCAGTGAAACATTTTTTTACTTCAAGCAGTTATTCATTTTATAGGAATTATTGAGTTTAAAGGACCATTAAATAAAGTAAATTGCAAATCCAGTAATAACACTTGTTCTGAAGCAGTAGATTTTTGTAATGACAAAATTAAACATTTCCTTCCATTTATTACCTGCTAAATATTTATAGCTTAGAGGAGAGAAGGGAAAGAGGTGATATGATAGCAACTTTCAAGTACATTAAAGGGTTAAAGGGTTTAGTAAAACTGAGGCTGTGGGTATTTTACATAAAATGGAAAACTCAAGAACAAGGGGTCATGAGCTCAAGCTGAAGTGTAGTAGATTCAGGAGTAATTTGAGGAAGCTTCTTTACAGAAAGAGTGATTGATTTATTATGGAATAAACTTCCTCAAGAGGTAGTAGCGACAAACACTGTGGGGGACTTTAAAAATGCATGGGACAAGCATAAGGCTATCCTACAAACTAGATAAGTTTATACTGTTAGGTAAGGTCGGGCAGACTTGCTGGGCCTATGGCTCTTATCTGCCGTCAATATCTATGTTTCTATCGGCTAGATTTAGAGTTTTGTCGGTAAGGACCCGCGTAGCTAACGCCGGTTTTTTTCTGGCCGCACCATAAAAATAACTCTGGTATTGAGAGTCCACATAAAGGCTACGTTAGGCTCCAAAAAAGGAGCGTAGAGCATTTTTAACGCAGCTTCAACTCTCGATACCAGAGTTGCTTACGCAAGCGGCCAGCCTCAAAAACGTGCTCGTGCACGATTCCCCCATAGGAAACAATGGGGCTGTTTGAGCTGAAAAAAAACCTAACACCTGCAAAAAAAGCCGCGTTCAGCTCCTAACGCGGCCCCATTGTTTGCTATGCGTAAACACTTCCTACGTCTGCACCTAACACTCTAACATGTACCCCGAGTCTAAACACTCCTAACCTTACACTTATTAACCCCTATTCTGCCGCCCCCACTATTGCTGACCCCTGCATATTATTATTAACCCCTAATCTACCGCTCCGGACACCGTCGCTACTTACATTATCCCTATGTACCCCTAATCTGCTGCCCTAACATCGCCGACACTTAACTTCAATTATTAACCCCTAATCTGCCGACCGGAGCTCACCGCTATTCTAATAAATGTATTAACCCCTAAAGCTAAGTCTAACCCTAACACTAACACCCCCCTAAGTTAAATATAATTTACATCTAACGAAATTAATTAACTCTTATTAAATAAATTATTCCTATTTAAAGCTAAATACTTACCTGTAAAATAAATCCTAATATAGCTACAATATAAATTATAATTACATTGTAGCTATTTTAGGATTAATATTTATTTTACAGGCAACTTTGTAATTATTTTAACCAGGTACAATAGCTATTAAATAGTTAAGAACTATTTAATAGTTACCTAGTTAAAATAATTACAAAATTACCTGTCAAATAAATCCTAACCTAAGTTACAATTAAACCTAACACTATACTATCATTAAATTAATTAAATAAAATACCTACAATTAAACCTAACACTACACTATCAATAAATTAATTAAATACAATACCTACAATTACCTACAATTAAACCTAATACTACACTATCAATACATTAATTAAATACAAAACCTACAAATAACTACAATGAAATAAACTAACTAAAGTACAAAAAATAAAAAAGAACTAAGTTACAAAAAATAAAAAAATATCTACAAACATAAGAAAAATATTACAACAATTTTAAACTAATTACACCTACTCTAAGCCCCCTAATAAAACAACAAAGCCCCCCAAAATAAAAAATGCCCTACCCTATTCTAAATTACTAAAGTTAAAAGCTCTTTTACCTTACCAGCCCTGAACAGGGCCCTTTACGGGGCATGCCCCAAGAAGTTCAGCTCCTTTGCCTGTAAAAAAAACATACAATACCCCCCCCACAACATTACAACCCACCACCCACATACCCCTAATCTAACCCAAACCCCCCTTAAATAAACCTAACACTAAGCCCCTGAAGATCTTCCTACCTTGTCTTCACCATACCAGGTTCACCGATCGGTCCTGAAGAGCTCCTCCGATGTCCTGATCCAAGCCCAAGCGGGGGGCTGAAGATGTCCATGATCCGGTAGAAGTCTTCATCCAAGCGGGGCAGAAGAGGTCTTCCATCCGATTGAAGTCTTCATCCAGGCGGCATCTTCTATCGACATCCATCTGGAACGGAGCAGCAGCATCCTGAAGACCTCCGACGCGGAACATCCATCCTGGCCGACGACTGAACGACGAATGACGGTTCCTTTAAATGACGTCATCCAAGATGGCGTCCCTCGAATTCCGATTGGCTGATAGGATTCTATCAGCCAATCGGAATTAAGGTAGGAATATTCTGATTGGCTGATGGAATCAGCCAATCAGAATCAAGTTCAATCCGATTGGCTGATCCAATCAGCCAATCAGATTGAGCTTGCATTCTATTGGCTGTTCCGATCAGCCAATAGAATGCAAGCTAAATCTGATTGGCTGATTCCATCAGCCAATCAGAATATTCCTACCTTAATTCCGATTGGCTTAGACAAGTTGTGCACTTCCTGTTCATTCTCATTAGGTGACGATGGGCGTTACTAGAATGTAAACTAAAACTAATAGACAAGTTGTGTACTTCCTGTTCATTCTCATTAGGTGATGATGGGCGTTACTAGAATGTAAACTAAAACTAATAGACAAGTTGTGCACTTCCTGTTCATTCTCATTAGGTGACGATGGGCGTTACTAGAATATAAACTAAAACTAATAGACCGGTTGTGCACTTCCTGTTCATTCTCATTAGGTGAAGATGGGCGTTACTAGAATGTAAACTAAAACTAATAGACAAGTTGTGCACTTCCTGTTCATTCTCATTAGGTGACGATGGGCGTTACAAGAATGTAAACTAAAACTAATAGACCGGTTGTGCACTTCCTGTTCATTCTCATTAGGTGACGATGGGCGTTACTAGAATGTAAACTAAAACTAATAGACAAGTTGTGCACTTCCTGTTCATTCTCATTAGGTGATGATGGGCATTACTAGAATGTAAACTAAAACTAATAGACAAGTTGTGCACTTCCTGTTCATTCTCATTAGGTGACGATGGGCGTTACTAGAATGTAAACTAAAACTAATAAACAAGTTGTGCACTTCCTGTTCATTCTCATTAGGTGACGATGGGCATTAATAGAATGTAAACTAAAACTAATAGACCGGTTGTGAACTTCCTGTTCATTCTCATTAGGTGACGATGGGCGTTAGTAGAATGTAAACTAAAACTAATAGACAAGTCGTGCACTTCCTGTTAATTCTCATTAGGTGACGATGGGCGTTACTAGAATGTAAACTAAAACTAATAGACAAGTCGTGCACTTCCTGTTCATTCTCATTAGGTGACGATGGGCGTTATTAGAATGTAAACTAAAACTAATAGACAAGTTGTGCACGTCCTGTTCATACTCATTAGGTGACGATGGGCGCTACTAGAATGTAAACTAAAACTAATAGACAAGTTGTGCACTTACTGTTTATTCTCATTAGGTGACGATGGGCATTACTAGAATGTAAACTAAAACTAATAGACCGGTTGTGCACTTCCTGTTCATTCTCATTAGGTGACGATGGGCATTACTAGAATGTAAACTAAAACTAATAGACCGGTTGTGCACTTCCTGTTCATTATCATTAGGTGATGATGGGCGTTAGTAGAATGTAAACTAAAACTAATAGACAAGTCATGCACTTCCTGTTCATTCTCATTAGGTGACGATGGGCGTTACTTGAATGTAAACTAAAACTAATAGACAAGTCGTGCACTTCCTGTTCATTCTCATTAGGTGACGATGGGCGCTACTAGAATGTAAACTAAAACTTATAGACAAGTTGTGCACTTCCTGTTCATTCTCATTAGGTGACGATGGGCGTTACTAGAATGTAAACTAATAGACAAGTCGTGCACTTCCTGTTCATTCTCATTAGGTGACGATGGGCACTACTAGAATGTAAACTAAAACTTATAGACAAGTTGTGCACTTCCTGTTCATTCTCATTAGGTGACGATGGGCGTTACTAGAATGTAAACTAAAACTAATAGGCAAGTTGTGCACTTCCTGTTCATTCTCATTAGGTGACGATGGGCGTTACTAGAATGTAAACTAAAACTAATAGACAAGTTGTGCACTTCCTGTTCATTCTCATTAGGTGACGATGGGCGTTACTAGAATGTAAACTAAAACTAATAGACCGGTTGTGCACTTTCTGTTCATTCTCATTAGGTGACAATGGTCGTTACTTGAATGTAAACTAAAACTAATAGACAAGTCGTGCACTTCCTGTTCATTCTCATTAGGTGACGATGGGCGTTACTAGAATGTAAACTAAAACTAATAGACAAGTCGTGCACTTCCTGTTCATTCTCATTAGGTGACGATGGACGTTACTAGAATGTAAACTAAAACTAATAGACAAGTTGTGCACTTCCTGTTCATTCTCATTAGGTGACGATGGGCGTTACTAGAATGTAAACTAAAACTAATAGACCGGTTGTGCACTTTCTGTTCATTCTCATTAGGTGACAATGGGCGCTACTAGAATGTAAACTAAAACTTATAGACAAGTTGTGCACTTCCTGTTCATTCTCATTAGGTGACGATGGGCGTTACTAGAATGTAAACTAAAACTAATAGACAAGTCGTGCACTTCCTGTTCATTCTCATTAGGTGACGATGGACGTTACTAGAATGTAAACTAAAACTAATAGACAAGTCGTGCACTTCCTGTTCATTCTCATTAGGTGACGATGGGCGCTACTAGAATGTAAACTAAAACTTATAGACAAGTTGTGCACTTCCTGTTCTTTCTCATTAGGTGACGATGGGCATTACTAGAATGTAAACTAAAACTTACAGACAAGTTGTGCACTTCCTGTTTATTCTCATTAGGTGACGATGGGCTTTAGTATAATGTAAACTAAAACTAATAGACAAGTCGTGCACTTCCTGTTCATTCTAATTAGGTGACGATGGGCACTACTAGAATGTAAACTAAAACTTATAGACAAGTTGTGCACTTCCTGTTCATTCTCATTAGGTGACGATGGGCATTACTAGAATGTAAACTAAAACTAATAGACAAGTTGTGCACTTCCTGTTCATTCTCATTAGGTGACGATGGGCGTTACTAGAATGTAAACTAAAACTAATAGACAAGTTGTGCACTTCCTGTTCATTCTCATTAGGTGACGATGGGCGTTACTAGAATGTAAACTAAAACTAATAGACCGGTTGTGCACTTTCTGTTCATTCTCATTAGGTGACGATGGTCGTTACTTGAATGTAAACTAAAACTAATAGACAAGTCGTGCACTTCCTGTTCATTCTCATTAGGTGACGATGGGCGTTATTAGAATGTAAACTAAAACTAATAGGCAAGTCGTGCACTTCTTGTTCATTCTCATTAGGTGACGATGGACGTTACTAGAATGTAAACTAAAACTAATAGACAAGTTGTGCACTTCCTGTTCATTCTCATTAGGTGACGATGGGCGTTACTAGAATGTAAACTAAAACTAATAGACAAGTTGTGCACTTTCTGTTCATTCTCATTAGGTGACGATGGGCGCTACTAGAATGTAAACTAAAACTTATAGACAAGTTGTGCACTTCCTGTTCATTCTCATTAGGTGACGATGGACGTTACTAGAATGTAAACTAAAACTAATAGACAAGTTGTGCACTTCCTGTTCATTCTCATTAGGTGACGATGGGCGCTACTAGAATGTAAACTAAAACTTATAGACAAGTTGTGCACTTCCTGTTCATTCTCATTAGGTGACGATGGGCGTTACTAGAATGTAAACTAAAACTTACAGACAAGTTGTGCACTTCCTGTTTATTCTCATTAGGTGACGATGGGCGTTACTAGAATGTAAACTAAAACTAATAGACAAGTTGTGCACTTCCTGTTCATTCTCATTAGGTGTCGATGGGCATTACTAGAATGTAAACTAAAACTTATAGACAAGTTGTGCACTTCCTATTTATTCTCATTAGGTGACGATGGGTGTTACTAAAATGTAAATTTAAACTAATAGACAAGTTGTGCACTTCCTGTTTATTCTCATTAGGTGATGATGGGTGTTACTAGAATGTAAATTTAAACTAATAGACAAGTTGTGCACTTCCTGTTCATTCTCATTAGGTGACGATGGGCGTTACTAGAATGTAAACTAAAACTTATAGACAAGTTGTGCACTTCCTGTTCATTCTCATTAGGTGACGATGGGTGTTACTAGAATGTAAACTAAAACTAATAGACAAGTTGTGCACTTCCTGTTCATTCTCATTAGGTGACGATGGGCGTTACTAGAATGTAAACTAAAACTAATAGACAAGTCGTGCACTTCCTGTTTATTCTCATTAGGTGACGATGGGTGTTACTAGAATGTAAACTAAAACTAATAGACCGGTTGTGCACTTCCTGTTCATTCTCATTAGGTGACGATGGGCGCTACTAGAATGTAAACTAAAACTTATAGACAAGTCGTGCACTTCCTGTTCATTCTCATTAGGTGACGATGGGCGCTACTAGAATGTAAACTAAAACTTATAGACTAGTTGTGCACTTCCTGTTTATTCTCATTAGCTGACGATGGGCGCTACTAGAATGTAAACTAAAACTTATAGACAAGTTGTGCACTTCCTGTTTATTCTCATTAGGTGACGATGGGCGTTACTAGAATGTAAACTAAAACTTACAGACAAGTTGTGCACTTCCTGTTTATTCTCATTAGCTGACGATGGGCGCTACTAGAATGTAAACTAAAACTTATAGACAAGTTGTGCACTTCCTGTTTATTCTCATTAGGTGACGATGGGTGTTACTAGAATGTAAAATTAAACTAATAGACAAGTTGTGCACTTCCTGTTCATTCTCATTAGGTGACGATGGGCGCTACTAGAATGTAAATTTAAACTAATAGACAAGTCGTGCACTTCCTGTTCATTCTCATTAGGTGACGATGGGCGCTACTAGAATGTCAATTTAAACTTATAGACAAGTTGTGCACTTCCTGTTCATTCCCATTAGGTGACGATGGGCGTTAGTAGAATGTAAACTGCTGATATTGCTGTACTAGTTTCAATTTAAATTAATAACAACTTTTATTTCAACATTTTTAAGACAAAAAACAAGTTATTAATCTTTCATATTGGTTAAAGAAAGTGTTTGAGTTCAGTGCTCTTTGAAAGGGACATGAAAGTCAAAATGAAACTTTATGATTAAGGTAGAGGACACCATTTTAAGAGATGTTTAAATTTGCTTCTATTATCACATTTTCTTTGTTCTTTTTGCACTACTGGGAGCTAGCTAGTTGTTGGTGGATATGCATGTATGCCTCTTGCCTTAGTTAACTAGGTGTGTTCTGCTAGGTCACATTAGTTCATTGCTGTTCTGGAGCTGACCTTAAAGGAATATGAAAGAGTCGGTTTCATTTTGTAATAAAAAAAAAGCAGAAAGCAGTGGCTTAAACTTAATAGAAATCACTGTTTATTAATCATTTTAAAAGGATTTGACCTTTTATTTCTTTTTTTTTGTAAACTTAATTTTTGCTCTGTCCATTACTTTCTGTCACAGCACTACAAGGAGGCTGGGGTCTCTACAGGAAGGCTTATCTAGTATGATGTCAAAAAACTTCTACAGTAACATGAGCTTGTTTACTATTAAGTGAACGTAGATTAACAATGAGTCAGATTTGCCTATGCTCAGAAGAGGCAGAATGCAAGTTAAATTGCCAAAATTTCAGCTCTCTTATTTCTCTTTGGGCACGGGCTACACTGAGAATTTTAAGTGCTTATTTTGCAAGAAAACAAGTAAGTTGTTTGCTGTTTTTTTTACACAATCTGTTTCTTTTTATGTTACTTCGATTTAACATATTTGTTTTTACTAAAGGACCACTGTTTAATATCCCTTTAACTATATGTTTAACCCATTTTCAGGGTGGCTTTAGATCATTCCACCAGGGAAATAGTAGTACTGGTGCGCATTCCCACAGCCCAGAGAACTTTAGATCATTGGCCCCCAGATGCTACTGATGCAAATTTCATTTACATTTTCATAATCTGGAGAGGGGGGATATGTGGCCATGACTTTGAGCTCTTCCTTGTACTGTATAAATTTAGAGGAATTTGCTGTCAGATGTTAAAGAGGATTACTACACTAGACCTTAGCATGAATAGGATTAAAATAGTGGAAAGGGGCATCTATTAAAAAAAGATAACCCCTTATTTTGGGGTGACAGTGAGGAGCATTGGCTTCAATCAAGACTGAAGAATAATTAGACTATAAGATAACATTCAGAAAAATTATAATATCGGTCTTAGGGATCTTTAGAAAGTATTGATAGTTCAATTTCTATGTCTATATTATTTTAAGCCTCTTTTTACATTGTAATACATTAAAGTGAAAGTAAATCCTAGCATTTTGCGGTAAATCCGGCTCCCATGGGCGCCAAGCCGGATTTACCGCACGGCTATTGGCTAAGAGGTGAAAACGTCCCCTCTTAGTCAAATTTTTGTTAGCCGTGGGCTGTAATTGTTAAGAGCGGCGATCGATCGAATCAAATAAAGGAGCTTTCTACATGAAGTATCTTATACCTCATGAATGAAAGTCCCCTTTATTTGTTTCAATAGTAAATCCTAGCGTTTGTAAAACATTAGGATTTACTTTCACTTTAAGCACATGAAAAACTATAAGAATTAGTATTTTCATAGGGGTTTTTGTGAGGTTTCTGCAGATCAAGCCAAAGTAAAGGCTAACTGATACGATATTGATAATGACTGTCGGTTTGCATGCTTACTTTTTTCTCTTAGCTAATAATAGATTAACTAATTAAAATATGTGTACAATTAACACTTCCATATTATTTTAAGTTATTTTTATAGTTAACACTTAATTGCAATCATAGCTTAACATGCAATCTCTGATATATATTTAACTTTTTATTACGCCAGAAAACTATTATGGGTATTAGCAGGAAGTGGACACAGGTGGGAACATAATCACTGAAACAAAAAGGTAGCTAATAAGTTATGTTGTCACTGTGGAGAAGAAGATAAAATGGGGTTTCATAGGGTCCATACCGCTGATTCACATAAATAAACTAATTTAAAAATCCAAGCAATAACCTTATTTTAGATAATTTTGTAGGGCAGTGATTTTCAACCACTGTGCCGCGGCACACTAGTGTGCCATGACGAGAGATCGTCAGGTGTGCCGCCATCGCAGAGGCAGACTGACAACATAATTTACAACCTGAAATATTGACATCCACAAACAATCATTATGAATGTCAATATGTCATGTATTGTAAATGAATCATTAGGTGAGCGGCCGCCCTGCTTTGAGCAGAGTATACTCAGGATGCGGGTGGCAGTGCAATCACAACGTTGATGATGCTATTGACAGGCGGAAGTTGTTTCTGCTTAAACATGTTAATTTGTTCAGCTTGGTGAAGGGCAGGATTTACGGCTGACATTGGCCGGCTCTCTCCGCGGGTTCCGTCTCCCGTCTACTACTTGCTGGGAACCAGGTGAGGTTAACAGGGAACATCCCGCCTTTTTACAAGTAATAGAAGTACCAGAAAATAATACTGGACAGCATTTTTATGTAAAAAGCACTGAATGAAAATAGGAAAGAAGTAAGCTTTGTGACTACTGCTAGGCCGGGAACCAAGCCATGATATGCAGCTAATTACAGTTAGTACAATAAAACTTACCATTAAATTCATGCTGAAAAAAAATATTTTAAAAAACAAAACATTAAGCAAATGTTCTTACCAAATTTGATATCGCAGATGCACAAATATCCATTTTACATTACTTCAGAAATTTATGCGGCAAATCCACTATGCATGGGCGAAATTCTCCCAATTTATTTATTTCCCTTACTGGTCTGAACAGATGGAATGTGCAGTGCTGTTTAGCAGTCATGAAGATTCTTCTTAGACCAAGGTGCATGACAATAGAAGACAGCATCAAGATCAAAGCTGTATAGCAGTAGGGCTGGGGATCAAGTTTGGAATATAACAACCTAACTTTATGAGTGAGGGAGAGGATTGCAATTTAGTACAAGAGAGGGTGAACAAGCAAGGGAGAGGAATGGATAGAAGGCGAGGAAATTGTGAAGAATTGTGCGAGTGCATGATGTGTAGACATAAAACAACGGGTGTAAAAAATAAGTTGCATCTGTATAGTTTGTATGAGGCATGGCATGACAGCACAGTACACAGTATGTGTATATATATATATGCTGTATTAGACTACAATGTGTGATTTTGTAAAATATTGGGATGGTGGTGTGACGCAGGGTTTTTTAATGTAAAAAAATGTGCCACGGCAAAAAAAAGGTCGAAAATCAATGTTGTAGGGGGTTCTTAAAGGAATTGTCTAGTTTAAATTAAGCTTTCGTGATTCAGATAGAGCATGCAATTTTCAAATTTACTCCTATTACAATTTTTTCTTCTTTCTCTTGGTATCTTTTTTTGAAAAGGCAAGAATCTAAGCTTAGGAGCAGGCCCATTTTTGGTTCAACACCTAGGTAGCACTTTTTGATTGGTATTTAAATGTAGCCACCAATCAGCAAGCGCTACCCAGGTGCTGAACCAAATATGGGCCGGCTCCTAAGTTTAGATTCAAATAAAGATACTAAGAGAACGAAGAAAAATTGATAATAGGAGTAAATTAGAAAGTTTTTTAAATGCTGCTCTATGTGAACCATGAAAGTTTAATTTTGACTTAACTGTTCCTTTAATGCCCAGTATCTAAATAACTCCCCATGGCTCTTCTATTATTCTGACATACAAATCTTTCTTACATCACATTATAATTATTATTATTATTATTTTAGATAATGTGAGTACATGTAATAATTCTGCAAATTGTTCCACTGTAGAATATGCTGACATTTTATAAAATAAATAAATAAAATACATTTTCTGAAGGTGCAGAATCACTTCTTCAATATTATATTGGTGCTATACAGATCCAGCATATTTTGATTTAAAAAAATGGGGGAAACATAACATTTTCCATTTAAAACAAAACAAAACATTAAACAGTTATAAAAGTACAAAAATAAAATTCTAATGTAGAGAATGTTAGAATTGCATGGTTGCTTCTATACAGGGAGTGCAGAATTATTAGGCAAATTAGTATTTTGACCACATCATCCTCTTTATGCATGTTGTCTTACTCCAAGCTGTATAGGCTCGAAGGCCTACTACCAATTAAGCATATTAGGTGATGTGCATCTCTGTAATGAGAAGGGGTGTGGTCTAATGACATCAACACCCTATATCAGGTGTGCATAATTATTAGGCAACTTCCTTTCCTTTGGCAAAATGGGTCAAAAGTAGGACTTGACAGGCTCAGAAAAGTAAAAAATAGTGAGATATCTTGCAGAGGGATGCAGCACTCTTAAAATTGCAAAGCTTCTGAAGACTGGGCCAAGAAATATCTCAAGACTGATTTTTCTAAGGTTTTATGGACTGATGAAATGAGAGTGAGTCTTGATGGGCCAGATGGATGGGCCCGTGGCTGGATTGGTAAAGGGCAGAGAGCTCCAGTCCGACTCAGACGCCAGCAAGGTGGAGGTGGAGTACTGGTTTGGGCTGGTATCATCAAAGATGAGCTTGTGGGGCCTTTTCGGGTTGAGGATGGAGTCAAGCTCAACTCCCAGTCCTACTGCCAGTTTCTGGAAGACACCTTCTTCAAGCAGTGGTACAGGAAGAAGTCTGCATCCTTCAAGAAAAACATGATTTTCATGCAGGACAATGCTCCATCACACGCGTCCAAGTACTCCACAGCGTGGCTGGCAAGAAAGGGTGTAAAAGAAGAAAATCTAATGACATGACCTCCTTGTTCACCTGATCTGAACCCCATTGAGAACCTGTGGTCCATCATCAAATATGAGATTTTCAAGGATGGTAAACAGTACACCTCTCTAAACAGTGTCTGGGAGGCTGTGGTTGCTGCTGCACGCAATGTTGATGGTGAACAGATCAAAACACTGACAGAATCCATGGATGGCAGACTTTTGAGTGTCCTTGCAAAGAAAGGTGGCTATATTGGTCACTGATTTGTTTTGTTTTTGAATGTCAGAAATGTATATTTGTGAATGTTGAGATGTTATATTGGTTTCACTGGTAAAAATAAATAATTGAAATGGGTATATATTTGTTTTTTGTTAAGTTGCCTAATAATTATGCACAGTAATAGTCACCTGCACACACAGATATCCCCCTAAAATAGCTAAAACTAAAAACAAACTAAAAACTACTTCCAAAAATATTCAGCTTTGATATTAATGAGTTTTTTGGGTTCATTGAGAACATGGTTGTTGTTCAATAATAAAATTAATCCTCAAAAATACAACTTGCCTAATAATTCTGCACTCCCTGTATAACTGTGTGTTTAATGCTCTAGACCACTGTTTCAGGAGCCAGCTGTGCACACCTGGTGAACCAATAAGTGTGAAGATGTAAGAGATTTTCATGTCTTTTATACATCTTTGTATTTGTATAAATATTGGCCCAGATTTACAAGTGGCGCGCTATTTTTATTTTCCGGCCTTCACATGATAATGGCACGGCCGGATTAGTGTGGGTATTACAAGTTGAAAATAAAAAGTTATCACATGAGTGAAAGACTCAGGCACGCTAACTTCAAAAACTTCACATCCTTGCTAACTCCTCCACATAGACTCGTGCGCTAACCCAACATTGTGCTAGATCAACTGCGATAAAGCCAAAAGTGCTTTAGGAATACTTTACATTCCTATGTTCTTCACATAGTAGAACATTTTATTTTTATTTTAAAATATATATTTCTATACATCTCAGTATATTTTTTTGTAAAATATATATTTATACATATATAGCTATATTAATATATATCCATATAGATATCTATATTGTATATACAGATATATGTGTCTATGTGTATATACAGTATATATATACATATATATATATATATATATATATATATATATATATATATACTGTATATACTTTTAAGGACTTGTCAGTCAAATACCTTGATATATGGATATTATTTTTAATCAATTTTAATATGTTTTTATGGGGGGTTAATAGAAATATGTCACATTCCTATGTTCTTCACTTAAAAAAAAAAAGTTATTTTTATTTTTAAATAGATATTTATTTAAATATATATGTGTGTGTGGGAATATATGTTTATATATGTGTTTATACATATGGATGTGGGCACATACATATTTACACATGTAAACAAATAAATACACATGTATACACATAAAGACGTATAAATACACACATACCCATATTTAGACATTTATATTTTAACTCTTTTTAAACCTTGTTATCAATATTGAAATTATATTGTTTTTATTAAAAATTGTATATATAAGTTTAATAGTTTAGTTTAATGTGTTTTTTTTTTGTGAATCTTTTTTTTTAACTCTTAAACTTTAATTCAATGAAACAAAAAGAAAAGGGGTGGGGGGAGCTGAGATTATATAGTGGCAGGTAATTTCTAAATATTGATTTCCTTAAAGGGACACTGAACCCAATTTTTTTCTTTTGTGATTCAGATAGAGCATGCAATTTTGAGCAACTTTCTAATTTACTCCTATTATCAATATTTATTCGTTCTCTTGCTTTCTTTATTTGAAAAATAAGGCATCTAAGCTATTTTTTTAGTTCAGAACCATGGAAAGCACTTGTTTATTGGTGAGTGAATGTATCCACCAATCAGCAAGAACAACTAAGTGTGTTCACCAAAAATGGGCCGGCATCTAAACTTACATTCTTGCATTTCAAATAAAGATACCAAGAGAATGAAGAGAATTTGATAATAGGAGTAAATTAGAAAGTTGCTTAAAATTGCATGCTCTATCTGAATCACGAAAGAAAATTTTTGGGTTCAGTGTCCCTTTAAGTTAGGAAAATAATTTTTATTATGTTATAAATTTTTAAAGGGACACTCAATCAAAATTAAACTTTCATTATTCAAATATAAACTTTCCAATTTACTTCCATTGATAAAATGTGCAGTCTTTTTATATTAAAACTTTGAGTCACCAGCTCCCACTGAGCATGTGCAAGAATAAGTGTGTATGGCTGATGGCTGTCACATGGTATGTGTATGCATTTGTGATTGGCTGATGGCTGTCTCATGGTACAGGGGGAGTGGAAAAAGGCATAACTTTTAAAATTGTCAGAAAAAAAATCTACTACTCATTTGAAGTTCAGACTAAGTGCTATTGCATTGTCTTGTTATCTTGCATTTGTTGATTATGCAAATCTACTGTGTTGACTGGTCCTTTAAATACCGCTTAGATTGTTACCTGTCGTTGAGACTAAACAAACAGAACATTACAACTAGCTAAACTAATTGTAAAAAAGTACACAATTAAGTATAGAAGGATTAGCTCCACAATGAAGAGTAACTCAGCAAAACTGGTTAGGGATTTTTAGAAAAATATTATTCCATTACATTCACACATTTTTATCTTTATTGGGAAATATAAGTCACAACCAGGAATAATCATTCATGCAATAGCTTAAGCTAAGTTTAAAAACACTTTAACCAGGTTTGTATTAAATATAGAGTTGCCAGAGAAATAATTATAGATAATAAGTGTCAGCCAACAGTTAAAAATACAATATACTAAGCCCTTACAATTCGAGGGCTAAATTAGGCTTATATTTATAGGTTTAATATGACGGTTAGGCTGAGGTAAGTAGCAAAGAATATACAGGTTAACTATTTTTCAACCATGATAAGCAAGTTAAAATAATAAACAAGGAGAGACAAAGCTGCTCCTTAAGGACCCCTGACGCGCGTTTCACAAAAAACGCTTCTAGAGAGAGGGTGCGAGCCGCTGCTATTGGACGTTATTTGTTGCTCATGATCACCCACCTCACAGCGTGATAGGTCCCTGTTATTGTTAAAATGCGAATGGATTGGCTACCTGATACATCAATCAAGTGATGTATCCTAGTGTGTCATAAGGCTTATGATGTATAAGGGGGCGGGATGTACAGGGTGGAGTTAACCGGCTGTTATATATATACTTTTAAGCACTTGCCAGTTAAATACCTTGAAATATGGATATTATTTTTAATCAATTTTAATGTTTTTAGGGGGGGGGGTAATAGAAATAGGTCACATTCCTATGTTCTTCACTTAAAAAAAAATGTTCTTTTTATTTTTAAATAGATATTTATTAAAATATATATGTGTGTGTGGGAATATATGTTTATATATGTTTTTATACATATGGATGTGTGCACATACATATTTACACATATAAACAAATAAATACACATATATACACATAAAGACGTATAAATACACACATACACATATTTAGACATTTATATTTTTAACTTTTTTTAAATCTTGTTATCAATATTGAAATGATATTTTTCATAAAAAATTGTATATATGAGTTTAATAGTTTAGTTTAAGTGTTTTTTTTGTGAATTTTTTTTAACTCTTTCACTTTAATTCAGGTCTCAAGTTGCGCTAAATATTCTAGAGCAATTGCGGCTTACTCTCAAATGCAAACTATAACTTTCAACTTGGAATGTGAGCTCTATTTAGCAAGGTCGTAATAGCCATTGAAAGTAATGGTTATGGAAGAGCGATGTCAGCCTCTCTAAACCTTCTCTCATAAATCAGTTTCACCGTGGACTTGTAATATCAAATTGCGCGCTAATACTGCTTATTGCGTCCCGCTCTCTCATTAGTGCACCACTTGTTATCTAGCCTATTTTGCTTGTCAAACACTCCCTTGGGTGCACACTATGCATCTGATAGGCTGTCAGTAAAGGTCATGTACAAAAGCCTTTGCACCAATCAGCAACTAAGCACACTCTCAGATTGGTACTTTGTGTCAATCTCTATATTAAAAAAAAACAAAGCTAAAAAAAATTGCTAAACAATTTGTGCTGCAAAAGGCTCATATTAAAAATGTATTTATGAGTTTACGTTTGTTTCAGATTGTTAGAATTCATATGGTTCTGCTCAAAATATTGCATATGTTTAGCGTTGGCCTAACTTTATGCTATCCGGTTCTGTTATGATCCAATAGTATTAAACTGTCATGGTTCAGATAGAGCATGCATCTTTAAGAGACTTTTCATTTACTTCTATTAAAAGATTTACTTCATTCTTTAGGGATAAATTTGTTGAAAGGAATAGGTATGAGGGGTTAGGTGCAGAAATGCATTTCTGGGAGTCAGCTAGTTATTGGTAGCTACACAAATATGCTTCTAGTCATTGTCTCACTAGATGTGTTCAGCTAGCTCCCAGTAATCCATTGCTGCTCTAGAGCCGGCTTTTATAATGCGTTTAACAACTTTATATAAAAGCAATAGTGCAATGTTGAAATGATCTAAAACTGTAGAGCTTTTTCATTTTGCACTTTTATGTCCTTTCTATTAATTACTATTTCATATGCACTTCTTTGATTCATATTGTTTTTTTGAATAGGGATATTTAAATAGTGCAGTATTTGATCATCAGGGTTTTTACACTATCTGCTTCTGATTTAGAGCAGACTACAGAGATGACCAAATTAACCAGATGCCGAGGACCTTAGTGATTAACGAGAATATATTTTTGCATGAATGGACTGAAGTGACTGGTTTAAAAATATATGTAAAGAAGTCTTCACATCTCCAACCAAGTTCTAACCAAATAAACAAATGAAGTTGTGAAACCATCAGGCAGCACAAAACAAATGTGATTCTTTTAAATCACATAGCAGTAAGAAATTGCTTCACATTTAAACAATAATAATGTACCCTAGGGCACACATTACAGTGAAGTGGGCACCAGTCAATTCACCTAAGCAGATGCAGCTGGGAGCGTCGTCATACTTAAAGGAACACTCAGGTCAAATTAAACTTTCATGATTCAGATAGAACAGCTATTTTAAACAACTTTCCAATTTACTTCTAATAACAAAATGTGCACAGTCTGTTTATATTTACACTTTTTCAGTCACCAGCTCCTACTGAGCATGTGCAAGAATTCACAGAATATACATATATGCATTTTGTGATCTGAAATAGACATAACATTGAAATTTGTCAGAAAAAAATCTACTACTCATGTGAAGTTCAGACTAAGTGCTATTGCATTGTCTTGTTATCATGCATTGGTTGATTATGTAAATCTACTTTATTTACTGGTCCTTTAAATCAGAAAATAATACTTTCATAAGGGTTTTTTACTGAGTTGCAACTTGCAAGACCTAAAGTGCTGCTTTGTTTGAGCAAATGTGTTCACACTTGGAGGAAATGCTACTGGGCAAACCTTTGCCCTCCATTTTTTTTTCAAACCACTGGAGGCCGGACAGGAGGGTGGTGGTGTGTGGTGAAATCTGAATAAATGGTGACAGCAAAGTGGTGCATTATATTCCATTTACAAACTTAAAGATATATTGAATAGTCTGTTTCATTGTTGTAATAAAAAGCACTAAACTTTGGGTTATACTTAATGGAAGTCATTGCAATAGCTAATATTCATCATTTAAAAATGATTTTGCCTTTATTTAAAAATCCTTTGTACAGGGGCCATTTCTTTTTGTCACAACCCCTAAAGGGTGAGGCAAAAGAGTAGCTTAACTTTTAATTGGTTGCTAGGAGATACATGCACTAGCTCCAGTCAGTTGTCCATGCTCAGTAGCAATCATTTTGCTGTAAAAATAATGTGATAGTAGAACTTAAAGGGACAGTTTAAGTTATTTTTATTCTCACTTTTAAATTGTTCCCAATGATCCATTTTACCTGACCGAGTGTATTAAATTGTTTACAAAAAGTGTGTTTACCCTTATTTCTACATTGAAATAGCTGATTTAGCCTGTGAGACCCCTACCTATACTGAAAGTGTCTAAATGTACTAATTTTGGAAGTAGGTTGCTTGTTGTTTTTAACTCAATCTGTTTTTTTTACATTTACTTTGAATTAACTTATTTAATAAATTCCATTAAAGTCTACAAAGACAGTTGTCAAAATGTCATGGATTTAGCAATTGTATCACAGGTTGAAGGGTCTTTTTTTTTTAATGATCCCTTTTTATAGTATGAAGTGTGCAATTATCCAAAACCATAGAGATATGCATGTCTATCTCTCGAACAGGGGAATTATGGGTACAGTGGGCATGAGTGTTTATTGGGTTATAGATTTTACTAATTATTAGAGTAAAAGTGCTTTTTTCTAGCTTTAATTGATTGATCAGGGAGTGATTGAGCAGCTAGTGATTTAAAAGGTAGTGACTGAGTAGGTAGTGATTAAGCAGGCAGTGATTGAGCAGGTAGTGATATAGCAGGTAGTAATTGAGAAGCTAGTTATTGAGTAGGTAGTGATTTAGCAGGTAGTGATTGAGTAGGTAGTGATTTAACAGGTAGTGTTTAAGCAGGCAGTGATTGAGCAGGTAGTGATTAAGTAGGTAGTAATTGAGGAGGTAGTGATTAAGTATGTAGTAATTGAGCAAGTATTGATTAAGCAGGTAGTAATTTAGTAGGTAGTGATTAAGTAGGTAGTGATTAAGTAGGTAGTGACCGAGCAGGTAGTGATTAAGCAGGTAGTGATTGAGTAGGTAGTAATTTAGTAGGTAGTGATTAAGTAGGTAGTAATTGAGGAGGTAGTGATTAAGTATGTAGTAATTGAGCAAGTATTGATTAAGCAGGTAGTAATTTAGTAGGTAGTGATTAAGTAGGTAGTGATTAAGTAGGTAGTGACTGAGCAGGTAGTGATTAAGCAGGTAGTGATTGAGTAGGTAGTAATTTAGTAGGTAGTGATTAAGTAGGTAGTGATTAAGTAGGTAGTGACTGAGCAGGTAGTGATTAAGCAGGTAGTGATTGAGTAGGTAGTAATTTAGTAGGTAGTGATTAAGTAGGTAGTGATTAAGTAGGTAGTGATTGAGCAGGTAGTGATTAAGCAGGTAGTGATTGAGTAGGTAGTGATTGAGCAGGTAGTGATTGAGTAGGTAGTGATTGAGCAGGTAGTGATTGTGTAGGTAGTGATTTAGCAGCTAGTGATTTAGCAGGTAGTGATTGAGTAGGTAGTGATTGAGCAGGTAGTGATTGAGCAGGTAGTGATTAAGCAGGTAGTGATTGAACAGGTAGTGACTGAGCAGGTAGTGATTGAGTAGGTAGTGATTTAGCAGGTAGTGATTAAGCAGGAAGTGATTGAGCAGGTAGTGACTGAGCAGGTAGTGATTGAGTAGGTAGTGATTTAGCAGCTAGTGATTTAGCAGGTAGTGATTGAGTAGGTAGTAATTTAGTAGGTAGTGATTAAGTAGGTAGTGATTAAGTAGGTAGTGACTGAGCAGGTAGTGATTAAGCAGGTAGTGATTGAGTAGGTAGTGATTGAGTAGGTAGTGATTGAGCAGGTAGTGATTGAGTAGGTAGTGATTTAGCAGGTAGTGATTTAGCAGGTAGTGATTTAGCAGCTAGTGGTTTAGCAGGTAGTGATTGAGTAGGTAGTGATTGAGCAGGTAGTGATTGAGCAGGTAGTGATTAAGCAGGTAGTGATTTAGCAGGTAGTGATTAAGCAGGTAGTGATTGAGTAGGTAGTGATTGAGCAGGTAGTGATTGAGTAGGTAGTGATTGAGCAGGTAGTGATTGAGTAGGTAGTGATTTAGCAGGTAGTGATTTAGCAGGTAGTGATTTAGCAGCTAGTGATTTAGCAGGTAGTGATTGAGTAGGTAGTGATTGAGCAGGTAGTGATTGAGCAGGTAGTGATTAAGCAGGTAGTGATTGAGCAGGTAGTGATTAAGCAGGTAGTGATTGAGTAGGTAGTGATTGAGCAGGTAGTGATTGAGTAGGTAGTGATTGAGCAGGTAGTGATTGTGTAGGTAGTGATTTAGCAGCTAGTGATTTAGCAGGTAGTGATTGAGTAGGTAGTGATTGAGCAGGTAGTGATTGAGCAGGTAGTGATTAAGCAGGTAGTGATTGAACAGGTAGTGACTGAGCAGGTAGTGATTGAGTAGGTAGTGATTTAGCAGGTAGTGATTAAGCAGGAAGTGATTGAGCAGGTAGTGACTGAGCAGGTAGTGATTGAGTAGGTAGTGATTTAGCAGCTAGTGATTTAGCAGGTAGTGATTGAGTAGGTAGTAATTTAGTAGGTAGTGATTAAGTAGGTAGTGATTAAGTAGGTAGTGACTGAGCAGGTAGTGATTAAGCAGGTAGTGATTGAGTAGGTAGTGATTGAGTAGGTAGTGATTGAGCAGGTAGTGATTGAGTAGGTAGTGATTTAGCAGGTAGTGATTTAGCAGGTAGTGATTTAGCAGCTAGTGGTTTAGCAGGTAGTGATTGAGTAGGTAGTGATTGAGCAGGTAGTGATTGAGCAGGTAGTGATTAAGCAGGTAGTGATTTAGCAGGTAGTGATTAAGCAGGTAGTGATTGAGTAGGTAGTGATTGAGCAGGTAGTGATTGAGTAGGTAGTGATTGAGCAGGTAGTGATTGAGTAGGTAGTGATTTAGCAGGTAGTGATTTAGCAGGTAGTGATTTAGCAGCTAGTGATTTAGCAGGTAGTGATTGAGTAGGTAGTGATTGAGCAGGTAGTGATTGAGCAGGTAGTGATTAAGCAGGTAGTGATTTAGCAGGTAGTGATTGAGTAGGTAGTGATTGAGCAGGTAGTGCTTAAGTAGGTAGTGACTGAGTAGGTAGTGACTGAGCAGGTAGTGACTGAGCAGGTAGTGATTGAGCAGGTAGTGATTGAGCAGGTAGTGATTGAGCAGGTAGTGATTTAGCAGGTAGTGATTTAACAGGTAGTGATTTAACAGGTAGTGATTTAACAGGTAGTGATTTAGCAGGTAGTGATTGAGCAGGTAGTGATTGAGCAGGTAGTGATTTAGCAGCTAGTGATTGAGAAGGTAGTGATTTAGCAGGTAGTGATTGAGTAGGTAGTGATTTAGCAGGTAGTGATTGAGTAGGTAGTGATTTAACAGGTAGTGATAAAGCAGGCAGTGATTGAGCAGGTAGTAATAAAGTAGGTAGTAATTGAGGAGGTGGTGATTAAATATGTAGTAATTGAGCAGGTATTGATTAAGCAGGTAGTGATTAAGCAGGTAGTGATTAAGCAGGTAGTGATTGAGCAGGTAGTGATTGAGAAGGTAGTGATTAAGCAGGTAGTGATTAAGCAGGTAGTAATTGAGCAGGTAGTGATTGAGTAGGTAGTGATTGAGCAGGTAGTGATTAAGTAGGTAGTAATTGAGCAGGTAGTGATTGAGTAGGTAGTGATTGAGCAGGTAATGATTAAGCAGGTAGTGATTGAGCAGATAGTGATTAAGTAGGTAGTAATTGAGCAGGTAGTGATTGAGTAGGTAGTGATTGAGCAGGTAGTGATTGAGTAGGTAGTGATTGAGCAGGTAGTGATTGAGTAGGTAGTGATTGAGCAGGTAGTGATTTAGCAATTAGTGATTTAGCAGGTAGTGACTGAGCAGGTAGTGACTGAGCAGGTAGTGATTGTGCAATTAGTGATTAATCAAGTAATGATTATGCAATTAGTGATTGTGCAATTAGTGATTGAGCAGAGATCATAAGTAGAATATAATGCAGATAGCTGTTCTTAGGATGTCTTTTTTTACGGAAAATATATGTTTTCAGACCAAACTGGCAGAATTGCCAACAACCAGTACATCTGCTCTATGGACACCAAGGACAGGACACAGCACAAAGACAGGAAATGCAGTGGGTTAGTGCCAGTTGAATGCCCATAGTTATTTTAGAATATCCTTTTGTTCAAGTAACACACTTGATAGTTCTCTAACTGTATCCAAAACCACGTCACTCATGGCTCTTTATCAGCAGCCCAGAGACTTCCGGGGGACACATCCAGCATTTCCTGATCTATTTCCTTTAGCAGAACAAAGAAAATGTTTGACCTTTTCTTCCGAAGTCACATCCCGGAGCCGACAGTGCATTGTGTAAAGAGCGTTCATATTTTCTAAGCATAACTAGTTCACAGTAAAACAGCACCAGACACTACAATTATTAAACATGAGGGTCTGTTCTATTTGTTTATACTGTAAAACGTGTAATTAGTGCATTTTATTCACAATTTTCCAGTTTTTATGCTGCCCTGGGCCCTTCTGTTGCACTCCCTAGAACCCCCAACTGACATTTGCTAACAACAGGGGAGCATAGAGGTCATGCACCCCCACTAGACAAAGATGACTGATTTGTTATATCATTATATATGTATCAGTTACTTAGTATGTAATGTCACTTTATACACATTAGTACTTTTTTAACGGACATAAAGGTTAAATCTAAAATGTGCTTCGCAGCATTTTAAATTAGTTTAAAAGCAATAGTTCACCATTGGCACTAGGGGCCAGATTACATATGCAGCTTCGCCTGCAAAAGCCGGCGATGCCGTTTTTTACACGGTTTTGGTATCACATATACGGTGCCGCATATAAATGCGGTGCGTATATTTCACCTGTCGCTCGTAATTTTTACTTCCATAAGCTAACATAGAACCGCGTCACAAATCGGTATCACATATTCAGCGCAAGGATTTACGCAGTGAAAATTGAGAAATTTTACTCCATTTTCACCTTGCCACACATAGACAAGTGCAACAAGGTATAATGGATGTGATTAAAAGATGCTACACTCTTACTCTCATAGGCAAGTGCAACAAGCCTTACGCTGAAAATGTGAGCACCGTAACTGCCTGAAAAGATTAACTAACACCTAACGCATGCGCAATATCAATCTACCTATCAACCGCCAACCCCCACCGCAATAACAAATAAAGGCCTAGATTTGGAGTTTGGCGGTAGATGGGCTGTTAACGCTACGCAGGCTTTTTTCTGGCCGCACCATAAAATTAACTCTGGTATCGAGAGTTCAAAAAAATGCTGCGTTAGGCTCCAAAAAAGGAGCGTAGAGCATTTTTACCGCAAATGCAACTCTCGATACCAGAGTTGCATACGGACGCGGCCAGCCTCAAAAACGTGCTCGTGCACGATTCTCCCATAGGAAACAATGGGGCTGTTTGAGCTGAAAAAAAACCTAACACCTGCAAAAAAGCAGCGTTCAGCTCCTAACGCAGCCCCATTGTTTCCTATGGGGAAACACTTCCTACGTCTGCACCTAACACCCTAACATGTACCCCGAGTCTAAACACCCCTACCCTTACACTTATTAACCCCTAATCTGCTGCCCCCGCTATCGCTGACCCCTGCATTATATTATTAACCCCTAATCTTCCGCTCCGTAAACCGCCGCAACTTACATTATCCCTATGTACCCCTAATCTGCTGCCCCTAACACCGCCGACCCCTATATTATATTTATTAACCCCTAACCTGCCCCCCACAACGTCGCCGCCAGCTACCTACAATAATTAACCCCTAATCAGCCATTAACCCACATCACAATAAACCTAATAAATGTATTAACCCCTAATCCGCCATTAACCCACAATGCAATAAACCTAATAAAACTATTAACCCCTAATCCGCCAAAAACCCACAACGCAATAAACCTAATAAAACTATTAACCCCTAATCTGCCATTAACTTACAAGGCAATAAACCTAATACAATTATTAACTCCTAATCCGCCAAACCCACAACGCAATAAACCTAATAAAACTATTAACCCCTAATCCGTCACTAACCCACAACGTAATAAACCTAATAAAACTATTAATCCTTAATTCTCCAAACCCACATAACGCAATAATCCTAATAAAACTATTAAAAAAAAAAGCCTAAGTCTAACCCCCAAATAGGTACTCACCGTTCCTGAAGTCCGGCGGAGAAGGTCCTGTTCCAGGCAGTGAAGTCTTCTTCCAAGTGGCTGACATCTTCTTCCAAGCGGGGACCACTTCCTTCTTCATCCAGGACCAAGTCGATGAGGAGCGGAGAAGAGCTCGGAGCAGGACTGGCGACTGCGGAGCCATGGATTAAAGAATCAAATCAGCCAATAGGAATGCAAGGGATGACATAATTAAACGTGTACCTTGAATTCAATATTCAGTGTACGTCTGCGATCATACGAAGAGGATCCTCCACGCTCCATGGCTCTGTGGTCGCCGGTTATGCTCCGCGCTCATCTCCGCTCTGTGCTGGCTTGGTCCTGGATGAAGAAGGAAGTGGTCACCACTTGGAAGAAGATGTCGGCCGCTTGGAAGAAGACTTCACTACCTGGAACAGGACCTTCTCCGCCGTACTTCAGGAATGGTGAGTACCTATTTGGGGGTTAGAGTTAGGATTTTTTTTTATTTTTTGGGGTTTGTTTTTGTTTAGATTAGGGTTTTAATAGGCAATCATAAAATAGCTGAATGCCCTTTTAAGGGCAGTAAATGAGCTGAATGCCCTTTTAAGGCCAATGCAAATACAAATGACCCTTTATGGGCAAAAGGTAGTTTAGCTTTTTAAGTGTTAGGTTTATTTATTTTGGGGGGTTTGGTGGGTGGTGGGATTTACTGTTAGGTGGGGACTTAGAATTTTTTAAAAATGCAAAAGAGCTGCTTAACTTACATTAAGCTCCAACATTTCATTTATGACCTCCATTGTCAGAGTTACAACTTGCTACTTTTATTTATTCATTTAGGAGCACTTACTTTGTACTGAACTAATTTGAACTCTGCCTTTTCTTAATACTACACAGGCAGTTTTGTGTTCGTGTGTTTTTGTAATTAGTGAGAGCATCAGTTGCTACTATCTCTGATATTCAAGTGATTAATACCCTAACATTAAACCTATCCCTAACGTTAGTTGTAAACATAAATATGTGAGAAAACAACAATAGCACTGAAGTCATATAGCTCACATCACGTCCATCTTCTCCTGCTTTAGTAAACAACCACTGATTTCCCTAACACACATACTATTACAGGTAAATTATTCCCAAATCCAAACCTTTTTATTAAAATGACCCTTTTCTTCACCAGAAAGTCATAAAAGCTAGTTTTTTTGTGTTCTTGAATGAAGTCTATTTTTATTTAAAACAACAAATGTTGCCTTTCTGATGACACAAGTGTTACAAAGGATACAAAACAATATTTAGGTTGCCTGTATAAGCTGTATAATGACGTAAATATTGCTTAACTGACATAAGATATTGTTGTCTTCACTTGGATGTAGATTTACCAAGCAGCGGATGCTGCTATTTACCCCTGTACTTTCCAGCTCGCCAGAAATGAGGCCACGGACAGCAATCAGTCCGATCGTATACGATCGGGTTGATTGACACCCCCTGCTAGCGACCGATTGTTCGTGAATGTGCAGAGGTGGCTGGTTGACTAAAAATGCTTGTGCAATGATACATGCCGACAGTGTGTGCTGTCGCCATTTATCTATGTGCAGCGGACATGATTCGCTACAGCTGATTATGTCCACCTGCGCATTGGTAAGTCTACCCCTTGGTCGCAACCCCTCTCCTATTTTATAGATGCAAATAAACAAATATTCCGAAATCCAAATTATTCTGAAATCCAAACCTTTTCCGGACCGAAGCAGTTTGGATAAAGGGTTTTGTACCTGATAGGAAAAAAAGAGCTTATAAAAAAACTACATTGGCCCAAAGAAAATCTCAATAAAGCAATGTGAAATAATCATAAAATAATCATAAAAATAATCTTTAAATATATCTACATTAATATATCATTTTTAAATAAAGCAAAATTAATATAAACAAACAACAATTATTAATAAAGTGACATTAGACTAGGATATTTGGTGCTCTTGAAGTTGCCAATAGGGCTCACTGTGAAGATGAGATAATGGGGCCTATTTATCAAGGTCTGGCGGACCTGATCCGACACTGCGGATCAGGTCCGCCTGACCTCACTGAATACGGCGAGCAATACGCTCGCCGTATTTAGCATTGCACCAGCAACTCGCGGCCAATGGGCCACCGGCAGGGGGGTGTCAATCAACCGGATCGTACTCGATCGGGTTGTATTGTGGCGATGTGTGTCTGTCTGCTCAGAGCAGGCGGACAGGGTTATGGAGCAGCGGTCTTTGTGACCGCTGCTTCATAACTGCTGTTTCTGGCGAGTTTGAAGACTCGCCAGAAACAGGGGCCATCAAGCTCCATACGGAGCTTGTTAAATAGAGCCCAATGTCTGAAATGTATTAGCAGCGCTTTGTCTATATTTTCTACAGATTTATTAGTGGCCGATCCTAACATTAGCATCTATAGTTGTTAGTAGATAGTAGTGATGCAGAATAAATGTGTGACAAAGGAAAATAATTTACCACAAAATGTTCTCAGTAGCCACATCCCACTATAAGGGGACTAATCAGGATGCTAGTCCTGGGACTTACAAGAGAGCAAGTATCTGTTCAGGCACAGTCAATTTATCTCCCGCCACGGTTTAGAGGGATAGGAAAGTCAAAATGAAACGTGCATGATTCAGATAGAACAGGTCTTTTTAAGAGACTTTTAAATTGACTTTTATTTTCAAATGTGCTTCGTTCCAATGTCCTCTTTGTATCCCTTGTTGAAAAAGAATATGCACATATCCTACACTAGTGAGAGCTAGCTGCTGATTGGTGCCTGCACATATTTGTCTCTTTTGATTGGCTAACTAGATGTGTTCAGCTATCTGCCAGTAGTGCAATGCTGTTCCTTCAGCAAAGGATAACAAGAGAATAAAGCAAAATTACTAATAGAAGTAAATTAAAAAGTTGTTTAAAATTGTATGTTCTATCCAAATCATGAAAGAAAATGTTGGGGTTTCCTGTCCCTTTAATGACATTTATTGTGATATCTTGTGAGATTTTGGTGGAATCGCATGAGATCAGTAAAGCAAAGTGCGACCTCAGCACTGATTAAGTTGATTGGTTGTTGTTTTTTTCACCATGCAGGTTAGCTCTGGATCACACAGCACTTTTTTGAGGTAAAATATCTTCTTTTTAACACAGAGATGTTTATGTGATTTTTTGTCAGCTTTTTACAGTTATGATGCTTCACTTTGAAATAACTTAGCATATGAGTGTTATGTCGCTGTACGTGGTCACGTTATCTCATCAAATTCAAACCATTTGCAAAATAGAAAAACAATAATTACAACTGAAAGAAACTGAAAACTTGTTTAAAGCTCTGGTAACTGAGTTATCTGTACGAGTAAAATATTTGCAAATAATCTCACTAGATATAATGGAAGTTGTCTATGGTCCTTACAGACACACATGATGGGCTGGATGTAGGTGTTATGGGGCGTTCCAGGAATGTAGTCGGGATTTTTAACCTACGATAACGCCAACCATTTGGCACATGATATTCATAAAGACTCTCTCGCCCCCGTGAAGTATTGTGGTCGTATCTCGCTATTTCAAAGCTGACGCGTTTGTCTCAAATATTTTTACTTTCAATTTGTTTTTAAAGTTTTCTTTTGTGCATATGTTAGAGTGGACTGGATCTTTTTGAATTACACAATTTTCTTAAGTTGTGACATATTTGTTTTTTCTGCAAGATATTCGTTTCACAAAGAGGTTTTACTGAATCTAGACCACTTACTGGAATTGTAACTCCCTTTAAAAGGATTAATTATGCAAAGCAAAAAGAAAAATGCCATATACTGTCTGTCATTAGTTATTTTTACCTGGTTTTGCTTTAATTTAACATTGCTTAATTGCTTGATCACTGCAGGATCTCAATTACATCTATCAGTAATTGGCCACTAAAGAGGAGGAAAGATAAACAAAAGATTTTCAGTTGACTTTTTTAGAGACTAGGGGGCCTATCTATTAAGCTCTGTACAGAGCTTGAGGGCCCGTGTTTCTGGCGAGCCTGCAGGCTCGCCAGAAACACCAGTTATAAAGGAGCGGTCTAAAGACCGCTGCTCCATAACCGTGTCCGCCTGCTCTGATGAGGCGGACAGGAATCGCCGGAATTCAACCCAATTGTGTACGATCGGTTTGATTGACACCCCGCTGCTGGCCTGCAGGGGGTGGTGTTGCACCAGTTGTCTATGGGAGCTGTGCGTTCCCTGTAAATATACATGCTTATATAGATATGTATTTAAATTTGCTGCCCATTGTTGCGTGACTTACCCCCTTCGCTGCGTATGATGGCATCAGAACGAGGCTCCCTTTGTAGCCTATGGAATGCTTCTGTGCAATGCAAACACGAGGTCAGGTGCACATTGCACCTAACTTGTAATACCAGCGCACATTTGCGTGCGCTGCTATAACAACGTGGAGTGCAAATATTGCTTTAGTGAAATCCCCCTACATGTAATCTGGTCCTAAATGCAGTAGAATTTGTTAAGTGCCAAATACACAATAAAAATAAAATGTAATAGCTGAGCAGTAGAATATTTTCTATCAAATTTCAATGTTAATCCAATTTTTCCTCCCCCTGTATCATGTGACAGCCATTAGCCAATAAAAAATGCATATAGGAATATACTATGCTCTTTGCACATGCTCAGTAGGAGCTGTAGCCTCAGAAAGTGTGCATATAAAACAAATGTGCAAGTTTTGCCAATGGAAGTATATTAGAAACTTTTTGTATTTAATTGCATGCTTTATCTGAATCATGAAACTTTAATTTTCACTTTAGTTGCCCTCTCACTCCACTGATGTTCTAATACATTATCTGTTTAATGAAATGATATGTTGATTAGAGAATATTATCTGTAGTCACATTCATATGATGATTTATATTCCTCTAGATTACAATAGAACTTAATTCTTCCTCCTACTCGCCCCCGCCTTACAAAATTCTGTTTATGTCTCTCTCATTCTCCCATTTCTTGTTCTCTGGGTAACTCTCTTTGCCTTTCCTTTTTCATTTACTTTTATTTTCTCTTCTATCTTTTGTGTTACTTCCCTTTCTTCAGTCTGCCCTTTGATTATTTATCTCCTTAAAGGTATAGTAAACACTTTGAGGTTGTAAAGTAGCATGCAAAATTATGTTTAGTAATAAAAAAAAGCTTCATAATATTCTTAAATCATTTATTTTGTCCCCCTTTCCTGTAATTCAACTCAAAATTGTTGATTTTTTTCCCCACAACGTTTCTATAAAGTAATGGACTCCACCATGTCAGAACCTAGGTTTCACCTTAACTTTCTCTTCTACTGAGGACAATTAGGGGCAGATATAAACCAGGCAAAGGAAAGAGAATGTGTGAGCAAGAATATAAGATTGTTAAAGTAACTGCTTAACATCATTATCATTTATAATGTATTTAGGGCCAGATTATAAGTGGATCACAAAATATCGCTTTCTTAAAAATGATATTTGCGCTCCACTTTGTAATAGCAGTGCACGCTAATGTGCTCTGGTATAACAAGTTGACAGCAATTCAAAAGCATTGCACTTATGAGAGTGTGATTTCATAGGCTCTAATGGGAACCTCATTCTGATGCCGCCATGTTGAACTTCCAGTAACCAGTATGAGAGAGTGTGAACGATAACACCCAATTTAACACACCTGCTCCCCGTTCACACCTGAAAAATGGCTTATTGGGCCCAATTTGGACTTTTCCACTTAGGGGTGTACTCCCTTTTGTTGGCAACGGTTTAGACATTAATGGCTGTGTGTTGAGTTATTTTGAGGGGACAGCAAATTTACACTGTTATACAGGCTGCATACACACTACTTTACATTGTAGCAAAGTGTCATTTCTTCAGTGTTGTCACATGAAAAGATATATAAAATATTTACAAAAATGTAAGGGGTGTACTCACTTTTGGGAGATACTGTAAGTCGTCCCCCCCCCCCCCCCCGAGGTGGGTGATGTTTTTTAACTTGTGGTTTCTTTGCAGCTGCACACACTGACCTAAATCTAATCACAACCCAATCATCATCAACATGTGGTTTCACCAGGGGCATCAACTTAATGATTGGCACACTCAGTAGCAGACTACACCACTGCTGGCAAAACAGTTGTTCATAATATAGGTGATATGAAGTAGAATGAACATACACTTTAGCAATGTCCTATAGGATACATAACCACTTTATATCAGAATTATAAAGTAACCATATAAGGAATTTAATACAGTGTGTGTGCCACACTTTTTTTTTAATTTCCTAGTTACATTTCTCTGCAATTTACTATCAGACTATGTAGGATGTATTAGACATTGCTTGACTCTCAGTACAGAGTAAAAATGCTTCTGTCACATGAAAACATCAGTGTCATAAAGTTCCACAGACAGATTATGGGGCCGATTTATGAAGTGTGAGCGGACATGATACAATGTAGCATATCATGTCCGCCGCACATCGATAAATGCAGACAGCATATGCTGTTGGGATTTATCATTGCACAAGCAGTTCTGGTTAACTGCTTGTGCAATGCCATGCCCTGCAAATTTGCGGCCAATCAACCGCTAGCAAGGGGTGTCAATCAGCCCAATCGTATAGGATCGGGCAGATTGAAGACCGCAGCCTAAGAGGCAGAGGACAAGTTATGGAGCAGTGGAAACAGGGGCCATTCGGAACTTGATAATTTGGCCCCTATATGTCTAAATAAATAGTAGGTTTAGCAATAATGTACTAAGGACTTAATCCCATTCTTGTCCATAAAGATTTGTATTTTTGTAACCTGTGCTAAATCCCTGATTCTACCTTCAGCCAACATACCACTTTCATAGAGCAGCAGTGTGATAGACCTTACCACCCTATGACTGCTCTAGTAGTAAATTTATTAGACTGACATTTGTGGTATTCAGTATCAGTACAACAATCTGTAACAATGCTGCAGAAACTAGCTTTTTTCTAAAAATACCAGCCCAGCTTCCTGTTTGTTTTTTTAACCACACATCTGTAAAAGGGATATTAACCGTATGTTTACTATGCATAGAACTACAAAAGCTTTTGCTTAGGGAGAGTCGTCTTAAAGGGACACTGAACCCAAATTATTTTCTTTCATGATTCAGATAGAGCATGTAAAGTTAAGCAACTTTCTAATTTACTTCTATTATCAATTTTTCTTCATTCTCTTTCTATCTTTATTTGAAAAAGAAGGCACCTCGGCTAAGAAGCCAGCACATTTTTGGTTCAGTACAATGGACAGCACTTGTTTATTGGTGCTGACCAATCAGCAAGGACAACCCAGGTTGTTCACCAAAAATGGGCCGGCATATAAACTTACATTCTTGCTTTTCAAATAAACATACCAAGAGAATAAAGAGTAAATTAGAAAGTTGCTTAAAATTGCATGCTCTATCTGAATCACAAAAGAAAAATGTTGGGTTCAGTGTCCCTTTAATATTAATTGTTACAGGTAAAGGTAATATCCAGATATGTAAAATGCTATGAGTGAAGGTTTGGAAGGGATCCTGTAGCTGTAACAATGTCATTTAATGTTGCAGTTTTAAATGTCACAATTATGTCATCATTTGAATGTCACAAGTAATGGTTAACCCATTTGCTGCTGGAGAGGACTGCAGCTTTTTGCAAACTTGCTTTGGAATACATCCATTGAAGCTAAATGTTATGGCCATGAGTATATCCAACTCGTTTCATTTCATTTGTTGGTGTTATTACGGTTTTCCAGGTAAAACATCCTCTGCCAAACATTCCGACTTTATAAATTCTTTGGTACCTGTAAAGTTTCTTGCCTCACAGTCGTATCTTTACATTTTTATGGTTCTCTTTGTGTTTATTTTACTTTAAGTTGCCATTTTCTATTACTTTTTCAAATGTTTATTTTGTGCATTTATTATTATTTTTTTTTGTCAAGATATAGGGGCCCATTTATCAAGGTCTGAACGAAGCTTGTGGGACCGTGTTTCTGGCGAGTCTTCAGACTCGCTAGAAACAGCAGTTATGAAGCAGCGATCTAAAGACCGCTGCTTCATACCCCTGTCCGTCTGCTCTGATGAGGCGGACAGGAATCGCCGGAATTCAACCCGATCGAGTACGATCGAGTTGATTGACACCTCCCTGCTGGCGGCCTATTGGCCGTGAGTCAGCAGGGGGCGGTGTTGCACCAGCAGCTCTTGTGAGCTTCTGGTGCAATGCTGAATACAGAGAGCAAGACCGCAAGACCTTTGATAAATAGGCCCCATTAGCTTCATGTGTAGTTTTTGAATCTCCAGTGAGTGCTACAATATGTTTATGTTTAGCTGTGGATATAATTCTTGGTCACATATTCTTATATATTTGTTAGTGCTGCAATTGTGTTAATCATCTTTCGGTAAAGGTGTAGTTTAGCATCCTAAATTCCAGCGCACGGTTGGAAGGTACCACTTCCCGGCATGGGGGGGGCACGGATAGGTTCCCAGTGGCGGTAGCGGCACCCGGGAAAGATATTGGTACAGAGCATTGTGGCACCTGGGAAAGATATTGGAACAGAGCGCTCTGTTCCAATATGTGCCCCGGGTGCTGCAACCGCTGCTGGGAACCTGTCCATGGTCCCCCCCCCCATCACGTTACCTTTCTGAAGTAATTCCCACAGTAAAAATATAACATGTTTAAATAAAATATAAGGTAAATGTGGAGTTTTTCCAGGGTGCGGCGACACTCTGTTCCAATGGTGCCTTCCAATTGTGCGCTGGAATTTAGGACGCTAAACTACACCTTTACCAAAAGATGATTAACACAATGGCATCTACTTATCAAGCTGTCATCCGCAAATACGCTGGAATTCCGCAGCGTATTTGTGGCGAGCCTGATTCCCCTTAGTTATTAAACCCTACAAACTGGCAAAAGTAGAATTTTGTGACGTAACATACGATCCGCCAGGCAAAGTCCGACACAGATCGATGCTTATGTCACTACAGATGTCCTGAATGCAAATTCGGCACTTTCTGAATACTTTTGCTAGTTAACAAATATCTAACAGGTACGCTCACCACTATTCCGGCCCAGCGTACCTGGTTTTCAATCCACCGCCCTGGAGGCGGCGGATACCATAGGAATCAATGGGAGTCTGAAAGCAGTGAAAGCTTATGTTCGCTGCTGCCCGATATCCCATTGATTCCTATGGTAATGTTTACACCTAACACCCTAACATGTACCCCGAGTCTAAACACCCCTAATCTGCTGCCCCCTACACCGCCGCCACCTACATTATACTTATTAACCCCAATCTGCTTCCCCTACACCGCCGCCACCTATATTATACTTATTAACCCCTAATCTGCCTCCCCCTACACCACCGCCCCCTACATTATACTTATTAACCCCTAATCTGCCGCCCCCCACACCGCCGCCACTATATTAAATTTATTAACCCATAAACCTAAGTCTAACCCTAACCCTAACACCCCCTAACTTAAATATAATTTAAATAAATCTAAATAAATATTCCTAGCATTACATTAATTATTCCTATTTAAAACTAAATAGTTACCTATAAACCCTGAGCTATTTACAATTTAACTAATAGTTACATTGTAGCTAGCTTAGGGTTTATTTTTATTTTACAGGCAAGTTTGTATTTATTTTAACTAGATAGAATAGTTATTAACTATTTAATAACTTCCTAGTTAAAATAAATACAAAAGTACCTGTAAAATAAAACCTAACCTAAATTACACTAACACCTAACACTACACTATAATTAAATTAATTCCCTAAATTAAATACAATTAAATACAATTGAATAAAATTATCTAAAGTACAAAAAAAAACACTAAATTACACAAAATAATAAACAAATTACAAGATTTTTAAACTAATTACACCTAATCTAACCTCCCCTTAAAAGGGCCTTTTGTTGGGCATTGCCCCAAAGTAATCAGCTCTTTTACCTGTAAAAATAATTACAAATCCCCCCCAACATTAAAACCCACCACCCACACAACCAACCCTACTCTAAAACCCACCCAATACCCCCTTAAAAAAAATAATACTAACCCCTTGAAGATCACCTTAACGGGAGAAGTATTCACCCAACCGGGCCGAAGTCCTCAATGAATCCGGCAGAAGTGGTCCTCCAGACGGGCAGAAGTGGTCCTCCAGACGGGCAGAAGTTTTCATCCAGATGGCATCTTCTATCTTCATCCATCCGGCGTGGAGCGGCTCCATCTTCAAGACATCCGACGCGGAGCATCCTCTTTGGCCGACATCTTCTTGCTGAATGAAGGTACCTTTAAGTGACGTCATCCAAGATGGCATCCCTTAGATTCCGATTGGCTGAAAGAATTCTATCAGCCAATCGGAATTAAGGTAGAAAAATCATATTGGCTGATGCAATCAGCCAATAGGATTTAAGTTCAATCCTATTGGCTGATCCAATCAGCCAATAGGATTGAGCTCGCATTCTATTGGCTGTTCCAATCAGCCAATAGAATGCCAGCTCAATCCTATTGGCCGATTGCATCAGCCAAGCTGATTGCATCAGCCAATTGGATTTTTTCTACCTTAATTCCGATTGGGTGATAGAATTCTATCAGCCAATCGGAATCTAAGGTACCTTCATTCAGCAAGAAGACGTCGGCCGAAGAGGATGCTCCGCATCGGATGTCTTGAAGATGGAGCCGCTCCGCGACAGATGGATAAAGATAGAAGATGTCGTCTAGATGAAGACTTCTGCCCGTCTGGAGGACCACTTCTGCCCGTCTGGAGGACCACTTCTGCCGGATTCATTGAGGACTTCGGCCCGGTTGGGTGAAGACTTCTCCCGGTAAGGTGATCTTCAAGGGGTTAGTGTTAGGTTTTTTTAAGAGGATATTGGGTGGGTTTTAGAGAAGGGTTGGTTGTGTGGGTGGTGGGTTTTAATGTTGGGGGGGGGATTTGTAATTTTTTTTACAGGTAAAAGAGCTGATTATTTTGGGGCAATGCCCCACAAAAGGCCCTTTTAAGGGCTATTTGTAATTTAGTGTAGGGTAGGGCTTTTTTATTTTGGGGGGCTTTTTTATTTTGTTAGGGGGATTAGATTATGTGTAATTAGTTTAAGAATCTTGTAATTTGTTTATTATTTTGTGTAATTTAGTGGGGGGGGGTTGTACTTTAGATAATTTTATTTAATTGTATTTAATTTAGGGGATTAATTTAATTATAGTGTAGTGTTAGGTGTTAGTGTAACTTAGGTTAGGTTTTATTTTACAGGTACTTTTGTATTTATTTTAACTAGGAAGTTATTAAATAGTTAATAACTATTTAATGACTATTCTATCTAGTTAAAATAAATACAAACTTGCCTGTAAAATAAAAATAAACCCTAAGCTAGATACAATGTAACTATTAGTTATATTGTAGCTATCTTAGGGTTTATTTTATAGGTAAGTATTTAGTTTTAAATAGGAATAATTAATTTAATGCTAGGAATATTTATTTAGATTTATTTTAATTATATTTAAGTTAGGGGGTGTTAGAGTTAGGGTTAGACTTAGGTTTATGGGTTAATAAATTTAATATAGTGGCGGCGGTGTAGGGCGGCAGATTAGGGGTTAATAAATATAATGCAGGTGGCAGCGGTGTAGGGGGCGGCAGATTAGGGGTTATTAAGTATAATGTAGGTGGTCGCGGTGTAGGGGGCGGCAGATTAGGGGTTAATAAGTATAATGTAGTGGCGGCGGCATAGGGGGCGGCAGATTAGGGGTTAATAAGTATAATGTAGTGGCGGCGGTGTAGGGGGCGGCAGATTAGGGGTTAAGGTGATGTCGGGGACGGCAGATTAGGGGTTAATAAATATAATGTAGGTGGCAGTGGGCTCCGGGAGCGGCGGTTTAGGGGTTAACACTTTATTTAGTTGCGGCGGGGTCCGTGAACGGCGGTTTAGGGGTTAATACATTTATTAGAGTTGTGGTGGGCTCCGGGAGTGGCGGTATAGTGGTAAAACAGTATAGTATACTGTGGATGTTTAGTGACAGGGTACCAATAAAGCTGGGGAAAAGCCGAAGAGCAGCGAAATCGATGACTGTTAGTTAATAACAGTCCGCTGCTCATCGCCCCGTACTTGGTGCGCGGATTTTTGACAGCTTTTTTGGTAACTTTGGAGAGTGTTTTCAGGTCCGTGGCCGTTTTGTTAGGCGATCTTAGGCGAGCGTATTGGTGCCGTTGAATGCAAGTAAGTTGACAGCTTGATAAGTAGATGCCAATGGCAGCACTAAAAAATGTAAAAAACTACACCTTTACCCATCTTTCTTTTATTAAATAGATATTATTTATGGCTAAAGGGAATTAGTTCCTACATATTTGACAATTGATTTGTTACTATAACTAATCTAAAATTGCTCATGGTTGTCTTTACTTTGAACGGGTATTTGTTACAAAATAACTATGTATTATCATTCAAATTTTTTAGCAAGCATCTATTCTTGAAATATTAATTTGTGACCTATCATCTATCTATCTATCTATCTATCTATCTATCTATCTATCTATCTATCTGTCTGTCTGTCAAGTTTAAAGCATGTATAGCACACAAACAAGGCAAGCAAAAAGGAGGATAATATGATATATTTTATAAGCAATATGAGATATGCAAAGTTAAAATGTTTGTAAAATGTCTACTTATAAAATCTTTTAGTTTTTGCTTATTGAACAGCATGTATGGTATTTCCACGTGGGCAGAGAATTTACAGAAAATCTACATATATTAAATATTTTCAATGTATAGATAGCTGGATCTCTGGAATACTTTTTTGTGACTGCGCATTTAGGAGGAATGTTTAAACGTCTGCATACTGACTAAAGCACATTTATCCCTTGGGCCACCTAAACAGCTCTCAGACTAAACCTACACAAAAGGCCCTGTGTCAGTTTCACGTAATAGTGGCTATCGTCATGACAACTGAACATGCTCTCCCTAATGTGCGCCATGATAGAATGCTGGGTTATGGAAAATCTATGATAGCTACTGCTGCTAAATTTAAAGGATTTTAGTACCACCTGGTCTGTTTTGAAAGCTACATATTTAAAAGGATATAATGAAATCCTCTATGTTTCAGCATTTTATTACTGCACTATTGATTGCATAGAACTGTGTTTAACTACTACAAAGGGATTAAACACATACTGCCAGATTACGAGTTTTGTGTTAGCGGCTATGAGGTGCTAACGAGCAGTTTTCTCTCACCGCTCACTTACATGCAGCGCTGGTATTACGGGTTTTTACAAACCCGGCGTTAAAAGGCAAGAAGTGAGCATTGAGCAAAATGTTGCTCCTTACCGCACTCCAATACCAGCGCTGCTTAAGTCAGCGTTGAGCTGGTCATACGTGCTCGTGCACGATTTCCCCATAGGAGTCAATGGGGAGAGCCGGCTGAGAAAAAGTCTAACACCTGCCAAAAAGCAGCGGAAAACTCAGTAACACAGCCCCGTTGATTCCTATGGGGAAATAAAATTTATGTCTACACCTAACACCCTAACATGAACCCCAAGTCTAAACACCCCTAATCTTACACTTATTAACCCCTAATCTGCCACCCCCGACGTCGCCGACACCTGCATTATATTTATTAACCCGTAATCTGCCGCTCCGGACACCCCCGCCACCTACATTATACTTATGAACCCCTAATCTGCTGCCCCCAACATCGCCAACACCTACATTATATTTATTAACCCCTAATCTGCCGTCCCTAACAACTCCGCCACCTACCTACATTTATTAACCCCTAATCTGCCGCCCCCCAACGTCGCCGCCACTATACTAAATGTATTAACCCCTAAACCTAAGTCTAACCCTAACCCTAACACCCCCTAACTTAAATATAATTAAAATAAATGTAAATAAAAATTCATATCATTAACTAAATAATTCCTATTTAAAACTAAATACTTACCTATAAAATAAACCCTAAGATAGTTACAATATAACTAATAGTTACATTGTATCTAGCTTAGGGTTTATTTTTATTTTACAGGCAAGTTTGTATTTATTTTAACTAGGTAGAATAGTTATTAAATAGTTATTAACTATTTAATAACTACCTAGCTAAAATAAACACAAAAATACCTGTAAAATAAAACCTAACCTAAGTTACACTAACACCTAACACTACACTATAATTAAATAAATTAACTAAATTAACAACAATTAAATAAATTAAATTAAATTAGCTAAAGTACAAAAAAAACTCCACTAAATTACAGAAAATAATAAACAAATTACAAGATATTTAAACTAATTTCACCTAATCTAATAGCCCTATCAAAATAAAAAAGCCCCCCCAAAGTAAAAAAAAAACCCTAGCCTAAACTAAACTATCAATAGCCCTTAAAAGGGCCTTTTGCGAGGCATTGCCCCAAAGTAATCAAGTCTTTTACCTGTAAAAAAAAATACAAACACCCCCCAACAGTAAAACCCACCACCCACACAACCAACCCCCAAATAAAATACTATCTAAAAAAAACTAAGATTCCCATTGCCCTTAAAAGGGCATTTGGATGGGCATTGCACTTAAAAGGTCAGTTAGCTCTTTTGCGGCCCAAATCCTAATCTAAAAAATAAAACCCACCCAATACACCCTTAAAAAAACCTAACACTAACCCCCTGAAGATTAACTTACAGTTCTGAAGACCGGACATCCATCCTCAAGGAAGCAGCAGAAGTCTTCATCCAACCAGGCCAAAGTCCTCAAAGAAGCCGGGAGAAGTCTTCATCCAAGCCGGGGGCAAAGTGGTCCTCCAGACGGGCAGAATTCTTCATCCAGACGGCATCTTCTATCTTCATCCATCCGACGTGGAGCGGGTCCATCTTCAGGACATCCGACGCGGAGCATCCTCTTCAAACGAAGTCTTCTTACTGAATGACGGTTCCTTTAAGTGACTTCATCCAAGATGGCGTCCCTTAGATTCCAATTGGCTGATAGAATTTTATCAGCCAATCGGAATTAAGGTAGAAAAAATCCTATTGGCTGATGCAATCAGCCAATAGGATTGAGCTCACATTCTATTGGTTGTTCCAATCAGCCAATAGAATGCAAGCTCAATCTCAATCCTATTGGCTGATTGGATCAGCCAATAGGATTGAACTTCAATCCTATTGGCTGATTGCATTAGCCAATAGGATTTTTCTACCTTAATTCCGTTTGGCTGATAGAATTCTATCAGCCAATCGGAATCTAAGGGACGCCATCTTGGATGACGTCACTTAAAGGAACCGTCATTCAGTAATAAGACTTTGTTTGAAGGACCACTTTGCCCAGCATGGATGAAGACTTCTCCCGGCTTCGTTGACGACTTCGGCCCTGTTGGATGAAGACTTATGCCGCTTCCTTGAGGATGGATGTCCGGTCTTCAGAACAGTAAGTCGATCTTCAGGGGGTTAGTGTTAGGTTTTTTTAAGGGTGTATTGGGTGGGTTTTATTTTTTAGATTAGGGTTTGGGCTGCAAAAGAGCTAACTGCCCTTTTAAGGGCAATGCCCATTCAAATGCCCTTTTCAGGGCAATGGGGAGATTAGGATTTTTTAGATAGTATATTATTTGGGGGGTTGGTTGTGTGGGTGGTGGGTTTTACTGTTGGGGGGTTGTTTGTATATTTTTTTACAGGTAAAAGAGCTGATAACTTTGGGGCAATGCCCCGCAAAAGGCCCTTTTAAGGGCTATTGATAGTTTAGTTTAGGCTAGGGATTTTTTTTTATTTTGGGGGGACTTTTTTTTATTTTGAAAGGGCTATTAGATTAGGTGTAATTAGTTTAAAAATCGTGTAATTTGTTTATTATTTTCTGTAATTTAGTGTTTGTTTGTTTTTTGTAATTTAGCTAATTTAATTTAATGTATTTAATTGTTGTTAATTTAGTTAATTTATTTAATTATAGTGTAGTGTTAGGTGTTATTGTAACTTAGGTTAGGTTTTATTTTACAGGTACTTTTGTATTTATTTTAGCTAGGTAGTTATTACATAGTTAATAACTATTTAATAACTATTCTACCTAGTTAAAATAAATACAAACTTGCCTGTAAAATAAAAATAATCCCTAAGCAAGCTACAATGTAACTATTAGTTATATTGTAGCTAGCTTAGGGTTTATTTTACAGGTAAGTATTTAGTTTTAAATAGGAATTATTTAGTTAATGATAGGAATTTTTATTTAGATTTATTGTAATTATATTTAAGTTAGGGGGTGTAAGGGTTAGACTTAGGTTTAGGGGTTAATATATTTAGTATAGTGGCGGAGACGTTGGGGGCGGCAGACTAGGGGTTAATAAATGTAAGTAGGTGGCGGCGATGTTAGGGACAGCAGATTAGGGCTTAATAATATTTAACAAGTGTTTGCGAGGCGGGAGTGTGGCGGTTTAGGGGTTAATATGTTTATTATAGTTGCAGTGATGTCCGGCAGATTAGGGGTTAAAAATTTTTTTATAGTGTTTGCGATGCGGGAGGGCCTCGGTTTAGGGGTTAATAGGTAGTTTATGGGTGTTAGTGTACTTTTTAGGACTTTAGTTATGAGTTTTTTGCTACAGCATTGTATCATAAAACTCTTAACTACTGATTTTTAAATGCATTAGGAATCTTGACGGGGTAGGGTGTACCACTCACTTTTTGGCCTCCCAGGACAGACTCGTAATATCAGCGCTATGGAAGTCCCATAGAAAAAAGACTTTAAGAACTATACGTAAGTCGTTTTGCAGTAAGGCCAAAGAAGTGTGCGGTGCCCCTAAACCTGCAAGACTCGTAATAGCAGCGGTAGGGAAAAAGCAGCGTTAGGACCTGTTAACGCTGCTTTTTCAGCCTAACGCACAACTCGTAATCTAGCAGATAGTTAATGTCATCTCGTAAGCCAAAAACAAGAGACAACTGTGTGTAGTCACCAGTCATCAGCTAGCTCCAATACAGCATTGCTGCTACAGTGGATATGTACATATTCTTTTCAACAAAGGATACCAAGAGAATAAAATAAATTTGATAATAGTAGTTAACTTAGAAGAGTCTTAAAATAACATGCTCTGTCTGAATCATGGATTTTAACTTTCCTATCCCTTTAAAGTTGTATCTTCTGTTATGTGAGAGACATTTAACATATTTGAGAATGTAAGTTTTTTTTTTTTTTTTACATCAGTTTTAGTTAAATATATCATTCAACTAAGTAAGGTCAGAATTTAAACTCAATTTTGCTTTTATTGTGGCAAACACCATTCATCTCAAACTAAGGGGTTAATGACAGTCTATAAGTTACTTTATGCCATTAAGTTCTGAACCTCAGCCGATACAGGGCCAAAAGTGGAGCAGTATTTAAAGGCCCATAATACCCAAATGTTTAAACACTTGAAAGTGATGCAGCATAGCTGTAAAAAGTTGACTAGAAAATATCACCTGAACATCTCTATGTAAAAAAGAAAGATATTTTACCTCAAAAATTTCTCAGTAGCCACATCCCATTGTAAAGGACTTCTAAGCAGCAAATCAGTATGTCTGTCCCGGGACAGCAGAAGGAGCAAGCTTACGTGCACTCTCATCTTATTTCTCTATTCAGTTTAAGGAAGTTTACAATGAAATCTCATGAGAGTTAAGTGAAATCTCATGAGATCACAGTATAAGAGTTCATGACCTCAGCACTGCTGATGCTGATTGGCTGCTGCTCATTTCTTCATTTTTTATTTTTTTTTACCTGCAGCTGGGCATTTACTTTCGCCCAACGCGTGCAAACACCCGTTATAAACCCCTTTTCACTTGCGCGTAACTGTTACCTCGCCACTCATAATCTAGCCCATTGTCACAGTGTTTTTCCATTGATCACAATCACAAAACGCATTTCTTGTTATCATAACTAAAGCACAGAATTGTTTTCTTATGAAAAAAACATTTTTTTTTCTAGGTAATCTTGTGATATTGTATCGAAAAGAATGTGCATGAAAAAAGACAAACAAAATGGCGGTTTATTAGATTACATTATTGGATGACGTATTTAGTGATGATTATAGGTTAGATGTCTGCAATTAAACCATTGTGCTGCAGAACCATAGAGATACATGTGTAGGTCTTTATTATAGTTTGCATTTAACTATTTTTTATTACTGTAAAAGTTCTGATTAATACTTTTTTACCACTTTAATTTATTAAGCAGGTAACATTAGTATCTGTTTGTATTTTTAAAAACAATTGGATTGTGATTACCTAAAAAGGACTGGCACGTGTTAAGTACAGGATAATTTGTTTGTCAACAATGAAAAAGAAGTGATTGATAATCAGTGAAAAGGGCTTATCTACATCTGTTAACACACAGATAGTTAATAATACAGCAGAATGTGATCAACCCCTAATCCTATAATATAAAAGGCCAAGTGTGTTTGTCCGAAGCTGTCATGCGCAGTAGAGACTGTGCAAGGACAAACACACCTGGTCTTTAGGATCCTGACAACAGAGGTGGTATGGCGTGGCCGGCGGGAGCGCCGTGATGGGGGCATGGCCGGTCGTGATGAGGGGCGTGGCCGGACTGGCTCAGCAATGGTGTCTTGTTGGGCGTGGCTAATGCAAGCGTCATGATGTGGTGTGGCACCGCAATGGGGGCGTTGACGGCTGAGAGTGGCTGTGGCTGCGAGAGAGAGCCAAATAGCAGAGAGAGAGAGACAAATAGGGGGGAGAGAGAGAGCTAAAGAGGGGGAAGAGAGAAAGCAAAAGAATGGGGGAGAGAGAGAAAGAGAGGGGGCAGAGAGAGAAAAAGAGAGGGGCAGAGAGAACAAAAGAGGGGGGGGGGAGAGAGAGCAAAAGAGAGGGGGAGAGAGAGAGAGAGCAAAAGAGAGAGGGAGCGAGAGAGAGCAAAAGAGGGGGGAGAGCAAAAGAGAGGGGAGAGAGAGAGCAGAGGAGAGGGGAGAGAGAGCAAAAGAGAGGGAGAGAGAGCGAACAAAAGAAAGGGGGAAGAGAGATAGCAAAAGAGAGAGGGGAGAGAGTGAGAAAAAGAGAGGGGGAGAGAGCAAAAGAGAGGGGGGAGAGAGAGCAAAAGAGAGGGGGAGAGAGAGAGCACAAAAGAGAGGGGGAGAGAGAGCGCAAAAGAGATGGGAGAGGGAGAGAGAGAGCAAAAGAGAGGGGGGAGAGAGAGCAAAAGAGAGGGGGGAGAGAGAGCAAAAGAGAGGGGGAGAGAGCAAGGGGTCGGACCGCTGTACTGCATTCCAATAATGGCCCGTGTGTACGGGCTTTAGGACTAGTTTCCAATAAATGCCTAGATTACAAGAGGAGTGTAAAAATGGTAGCGCTATAGCGTGCTAACATCACTAGAGTGCAATCCATAGGGCTCCTATTTTTACTTCCTCTTTCTAAGTTGAAAATAAAATATTAGTGCTTGAATGAAAGCATCAGGCATACTAACATCTGGAGCTCAAGCTCAGCAACGCTAAATCCCTTACAAAATAGACTTCTAAAACTCAAGTCTGGCTTTTGTTCGAGCACTAACCCAAAGGTGCGCTCAGCCAATGTAGTTCTTCACACAGTATAATTTTATATTTTAATTTAAGCTATCTATCTATCTATATGCCTGTCTGTCTATTTATCTATCTTTATTAAAACTGTTAATAGTAATATTAAGGGATAGAGTATATGACAAAATGTTTGACTGGGAAGGGCTCAAAGGTGTGTCTGTATATATATATATGCGTGTGTGGGTGTTGGTGTATTTGTAAGTGCGTATGTATATGTGTGTGTACACATGTATGTGTATGTATGTATATATATATATATATATATGCGTGTGTGGGTGTGGGTGTATATGTAAGTGCGTATGTATATGTGTGTGTACATATGTATGTGTATGTATTTATAAATGCGTATGTATATGTGTGTGTACATATGTATGTGTATGTATTTATAAGTGCGTATGTATATGTGTGTGTACATATGTATGTGTATGTATTTATAAGTGCGTATGTATATGTGTGTGTACATATGTATGTGTATGTATTTATAAGTGTGTATGTATATGTGTGTGTACATATGTATGTGTATGCATGCATTTGTGCACAAACATACACATACATACATGTAAGTACATAAAAGCAAACAACCCCAATTCCAAAAAAGTTGGGACTGTATAGAAAATGCAAAACACAAAAAACAAAAAGAGTCATTTGAAAATTAAATTCACCCTGTACTATATTGAAAACACATTATTAACACATTGATGTTTTACTTTGTGAATTGAATGTATTTTTTTTTTAAATATACACTCATTTTAAATCTGATGACTATAAGACATTCCAAAAAAGTTGGGACAGGGGCAATTTAGGACTTATAGCGATGTGACAAGTTGAAATAAGAAGGTGATGTGAAACAGGTGAGGCAATCATGTAATCATAGTATATAAGGAGCCTCCAAAAAAAGCCTAGTCCTTCACGAGCAAGGATTGGGGGAGGCTCGCCAATCTGCCAACAGATCAGTGAATAATCCAACACTTTGAGAACAACATTCCCCAAAGACAAATCGGTAGGATTTTTGACATTTCCCCTTATACAGTGCACAACATAATTAAGATTCAAGGAATCTGGTCAAATCTCAGTGCGTAAGGGCAAGGCCGAAAACCACTTCTGAATGTGCATGATCTACGATCCCTCAGATGTCACTGTCTCAAAAATCGTCTGTACTGAATATCCTGACATGAGCTTGGGAATACTTTGGTAACCTTTGCCAGTGAACAACATTTGCCGCTGCATCCCCAGATGCAAGTTAAGGCTTTACTATGCAAAGCAGAAGCCCTACATCAACACTGTCCAGGAGTGCTGACGACTTCTCTGGGCTCGTCTCATCTGAGATGGACAGTAGCACAGTGGAATCATGTTTTGTGGTCCGACGAGTCAACATTTCAAATAATTTTTGGAATAAACAGCCATCATGTTCTCCAGGACAAAGATGAAAAGGACCATCCAAGCTGTTATCACCGTCAGGTCCAAAAATCAGCATCTGTCATGCTATGGGGGTGTGTCAGTGTCTATGGCATGGGTAACTTACACATCTGTGAGGGCACCATTAATGCAGAAAGATATGTATACATTTTAGAGCAACATATGCTGCCATACAGATGTTATCTCTTCCAGGGACGTCCCTTCATTTTCCAGCAGGACAACGCCAAAGCACATTCTGCCCGGATTTCAAGCGCATGGTTGTGTAAGCAGAAATTGCGGGTGCTAGCATGGCCTGCCTGCAGTCCTGACTTGTCTCCAATTAAGAATGTGTGGTGCATTATAAAGCGCAAAATAAGACAATGAAGGCCCTTTCCAGTTGTGCAGCTGAAGACATGCATAATGAATAAATGGGGAAAAATTCTGCTTGCTAAACTTTACCAACTGGTGTCTTCATTGTTCAAACGCTTAATAAGTGCTATTAAAAGAAAAGGTGATGTTACACACTGGTAAACAGTTGACTGTCCCAACTTTTTTGGAGTGGGTTGCAGTCATCAGATTAAATTCACAAAGTAAAACAGTGTGAGCTGAATTTTCAAATTACTCTTTTTTTTTTTTTCCATTTTCCATACTGTCCAAACTTTTTCAGAATTGGGGTTGTACAAGTACACGTACACACACCTTTGAGCTCTTCCTAGTCCATCACCTTGTCATATACCATATCCCTTAGCACCTAAACCACTGGTAAACATTTATTTTAATTATGAATTTTTTAATGGATGATGTGGCTTACTCATTATTTTCTCTGTTATGTCACAGGAAGCTTTGTCGGTGGTGAGTGACGACCAGTCTCTGTTTGAATCAGCATATGGAGCTTCCTCCCAACTCCCCAAGGAAGACATGACTGCCTCAGGGAGCCCAGACTATGGCCAGCCCCACAAAATCACTTCAATGCCTCCCCAGCAGGACTGGATCAACCAACCTCTTCGTGTCAACATCAAAAGGGAATATGAGCACATCAATGGATCAAGGTAAAAATGACTCTGTGGTGTTTTAAAGACAAAATGGTGATCTCAAGAGGTAGGGGGAGCAAGGCAGGGGACAGGGGGGTTAGACAGGGAGAGAACATGGCCAAGAGAAACTCAGGAGTCATGCTAAATGTAATGTTTGACACTATGCATTTTTGGATAATGTCTGTTTGTTCAAAATTATGAAAACAGGGTTGAAATGGGCACATGAAATAATATCAAGGAAAGCAGTGTATAGTCAGGGTTGTGACAATATATCACTTTTAACAGCTTTATTGTTTGTAAATCGTTATGATGCTAATAACAGCACAGATAACTAGCCAGGAGAATTGAAAAGAGTAAATTAACAGGGAAACAGAGACAAAAAGTGATTAACAGCACAGGTACAATATTACAATTTGTTAAAAATATATTCTACAGCATTTACATTCCTAATATTATTGTTATTTATCTGTAAGGCACCATCAAATTCCCATAGTGCAGATGAATATATGCAGGGCCGCCACTAGAAATTTTGGGGGCCCTGACTCAACCATTGATCAGGGCCCCCCCCCCCCCTTTGACATGTGCAATTTTTGACCAAGTGACTAAAACGTATATGCACTTTATTCTTAATTGTCTATTTAAACTTGGAAATGTTGTAAAGGTAGTAACATACACACACACAGACACTCATACACTGAAACACACAAACACACTCACACATAAGGATTCACATATAGACACTCTAGCAGACACGCAAAGAAACCCAAACAGACACTTAGCACTTGTTTACATTGACCTGACAAGTAATGAGGTAAACTACAGTTTTGTAAAAAAAGGAGATTTAGAAAACAAAATATGGAGTTCTGATTATCTTTTTGTAAAGGAAGATGACAACTAAATTATGACAACAGCATGTAGTGGCTGAAAGGAAAGGCCCTGAACTGCCTAAACAATAATTTAAAGGTTAAATGGTGGAGTGGTTACTTCCGGAAAGGTCTTGTTAGTCTCAAAGTCTGTAGAAAGATGTGAATAATTAGTAGTAAGGTCAAAATGTCCTAAAAAGGAACAGACAATGGACACACACACACAAACTCAAACTTGCACATACACCCAAGGAAACATGACAGAGACAGCCTCAGAAAACACACAAAGACATATACACACACAGAGACACCCACAGAAAACACACATAGACATACACACACACACACACAGAGACAACCACATGAAAAACACAGACATACATACATACATACATACACACAAACACCCTCACAGAAACACCCATAGAAAAAGCTCAAAGACATATGCACACACCCTCACAGACATCCACAGAAAATGCACAAAGACATACACACCCACCCTCACAGAGAGACCCACAGATAAAAAATACATACACATAGAGACACAAACCAAAGCACAAAGACATAAACACATACACCCACAGAAACACTCACAGGAGGAAACATTTATGCACCTTGCAGCCCCTAAATCAACAGTGTGTGACATGCATGATAAAAAAAATGCAGAAATTAAGAGATCACTTTTTAAAGAATCATATTTGTAAATGTGCAAACAAAAATAATTCTGTGAATTCAAAATTGTACATTAATGAGCTGGGTAGATGGCTAGATGAAGAAAAGTACCTTTAAAAGGTTGACATATGTTTGTTTGTTTTTTTCCCCATTTTCCCCAACCAAGAGCACCACTTCAAATATAGTGTACAAATTTTCCCATCTGTCAGCTGTACTTATGGATTTTGAAAATGCTGTACTCTATATGGTCTTGGTGGGACAATAAGCTGTGGTACTCATACCATTAGATCTGGTTAAATGCAGGATTTAGGCTTGTTGGTATGTATTTCAAAACTAAGTCAGCTGTAGTGTAAACTGAACAGTTTTAAGTTAACCTGTCTCATTTCAAACACTAAGCAATCTTAGTCTGAGAGTATAAAATTTTATGCAGATGTAAAAATCTTAGATAAAATGCCTCCTTGCATCTGGAAAGTCCTTGCATAAAGGGGCAGTAAACTGGAATGTTATATATATATATATATAAAATGCATATCTGCCAAAAGGGCATCTACCATTTGTGTATTGAGTAGGAAACATTTCTGCATGGTTTTAAATATAGAATTTCTACAGCATTGTCAAATAATCATAAATACACTGCTGCTAAAAAAAAAAAAATGTTTTTATGGACCCCTGGCCCCACCATACAACTACTACCACACTGAAGTTGCAATCCAAAATTGCACAAAGAAATAAAAAATATTTGCTAAGTAAGTCCTACCTCCTCTTCAAATGAAAGTGATCTGCCGTCTGACTCAGGCACACACTGTACAAAGTGCCAAGTCTGTCTCACACTGAGCATAGTGGTTTAGTGCACACTAAGAAATCCTCTCAAATGCTAATACTTTTTTTTTTTTTAGTTCTTGCCTCATGGGGCCCCCCTGGCTCATTGGGCCCCTGACAGCAGTCACCCCTGTCACCCCCTGATGGCGGCCCTGAATATATGTACTATGTTGTATGCCGTAATATTTATTTATTCCTTAGCATCTGGGAATCAAATAGTTTAGTTGTGATATATTTTTTATATTTTTTATATTTAGTGTTTCTTTATTTGTAATTATTCATTTGAGAACTTGTAATGTCAGGGCTGTCTTCATAGATATTACCCAGAGAGTAGGACTCCAGTGACTGTATGTGCAAATTCCTTTTAACACATCTCATAGCACTGAGCCCTAAGATGTTCAGACTGAGAGGTTCATGATGGAGTCTGGGTGATCTGGTAGTCGAGTTTGGGTCTGAAACAGGAAGTAGTCATTCAGTACAAGTGTGAATATGGGTGGTTATAAAGCAGAATCTGAGTGATCTGAGAGCAAGACTCCACATGTCGGCAGTCAGGGGTGTTGTTTGGATAATCTTGGGTAGGTTTCTGGTGGCCCTAGATTTCTTTTGTAGAAGACTAGATATACAATAGGACGGGAAATCAGGGAGAGATTTGAAATAACTTTAAAACCATGACTTCTGCTTAAATGATTAGACATTTCTACTAACTACCATTATCACAATACAAACACATTGTCAGGATAAAAGATAATTGTAAAGAGACAGAAAATACCAATGTACAGAGAGGAAGGAGTAGAACACGTTATGGAATTAATTCAACTCGGAAACCGAGAACAAGAACAGAAATAAAAGTGAAAGAACAAGGAAATGAGAAATAGGAAGGGGAATAGGAAGGAATAAAGGAGATGAAGAGACAATGGGGCCGAATTATCAAGCTCCGAATGGAGCCTTCAGGCTCTCCAGAAAAAGCAGTTATGAAGCAGCGGTCTTAAGATTGCTGCCTCATAACTTGTCTGCCTGCTCTGAGACTGCGGACATCAATCCACCCGATCCTATACAAACAGGCTGATTGACACCCCCTGCTAGCGGCCGATTGGCCATGAATCTGCAGGGGGCAGCATTGCACAAGCAGTTCACAAAAACTGCTTGTGCAATGATTGATGCCGACAGCGTTTGCTGTCGGCATTCATCGATGTCTGTCAGACATGATCCGCTGAACGGATCATGTCGGACAGACCGATGATAAATCGGCCCCAATTAGTGGAACTGGTGAAAGAGAGACAGCAAGGAAAAGGAAACAGGAGGAGGAGCTACTTAGGAGAAGGACGTGGAACTAAGAATAAGGAGAATATTAATATAGACAAAAAATAGGAAAATGGAGCAGAGAGACAGTTAGTCAAAAAGAAAACAGACAATCAGGCAACATAGAATGAATACATTAAATGGACAGTATACACCAATTTTCAAATAACTACATGTAATAGAAACTACCATAAGGACGAATATGTACAGATACTGATATCAAAATCCAGTATAAAACTGTTTAAAAACTTACTTAGATGCTTCCAGTTAAGCTCTGATTAAATGGTTACTGGAACATCCACTGCAAGTGGGAAATAGGAGATATTCCCCCTTCCCCTTCCTTTGCATATGAAAAGACCCTTTACACAAACAGAAGCAAGCTGGAGTAGGTATACATCGGTATTCTCCTAAAACTTTGGGGCTTGGTTAGGAGTCTGAAAATCAGAGCAATGTTATTTAAAAATAAGCAAAACTATCGATATAAAAAATTTCAAGTGTGCTTCTAGGAAGGCTAAAAGTTCTGATACACCAAAGGTTCTTCAGTACAGTCCCAAAAGTACATTTACTAAGCCCAAGAGAGAGAGAGAGAGAGAGAGAGAGAGAGAGAGAGAGAGAGAGAGAGAGAGAGAGAGAGAGAGAGAGAGAGAGAGAGAGAACAAAAAAGAGAGAGGGAGAGAGAAAGAGAGAGAGAGAAATAAAGAGAGAGAGAGAAAGAGGGAGAGAAAGACAGAGAGGGGGAGAGAAACAGACAGAGAGAGAGAGAAAAAAAGAGAGAGAGAGACAGAGAGAGAGAGAAATATATATACATAGAGAGCGATAGTGATATATATATAGATAGATAGATAGATAGATAGATAGATAGATAGATAGAGTGTGTGTGTGTGTGAGAGAGAAAGAGAGAGAGAGAGAGAGAGAGCAGAAGATATAGATATATATATATATATATATATATATATATATATATATATATATATATATATATATATATATATATATATAAACAAAATGTGTACCAGCTAACAATGGAAATAATGGCTATGGTCCAGGACCCACCGTACTCCAATGCCGACGTGGGTACCCAGGTGCACGGAGGTTTAGAAAATAAAGTATATCAAAGAAAATAACACAATTAGTAAACCTTATCCAGCAACCCCATATTAAGTCAAAATAATTGAGTTGATAGGATCTGCCAGAGTCTCAAAAACACTCACTCACGGATGTCAGATATATTACGCACTAAATTTATTATGATGTCAAACAATGTGCAAAAAAGAAAAATAAATAAATAAGCATAACCACATGATTAATGGTCTAAGGTAAATAGTATATGCACTTCATTCGTTACCTAAGCAAGCAATCAGGGATCCCCAATATTAAAGCTCGTCAATAAGTCAACTGATTAGAAGACAGTTCCAAATTATAAGTCCTTTGATATGGACAACAGTTGGAGATTCAAATACCCAAACAGACTGGGTCTTCCTGAAAATAACTTTTTGCTCCCTATGTGAGAGGGGCATTACAGGGGCATACATGTTGCCAGTCAACCCTGCACTCTGTCACAGCCACTCACTCCAACAACAAAGTAAGCTGAACAAATGCCAATGGGACAATATGTACAGTTCAGCAGGGGATTGACACTGACGCTTCTCATACAGCAACCTTCTCCAGGTCAAACAGGTAACAATACACATGCACTTGTCACTCAGCGTTTCCTAGTGTTACCTGTATTCTGGATACCGTGGAACCTTCATCCCATGTCACTCATAAGCACCGCTCTCCGGTCTCAACATATTAGGTACGCATAGGGAGGTTTCCGAAAATTGCTTCTTGGTTTAGGGTATTCAAAAGGCTGTAATTTCAGACAGCGTAGAAATCGTCTCCAGCCGAATAACAACCGCTACACGTGTTTCACCCTACGTCACTAAGGGCTTCCTCAGGCACAATCAATATCTGCTGTAAGGATTCTACTCTATTTACCATGCGCCCCACAGGTGATTTGAAACATGATTGCTTATTGCACAAAGGAAACACAGAATTCAACAAAAAATTATACTTATTCAACAAAAACTATAATATAATCTAACCAACATCCGGGATCAGCACTTGTCTAACATATGTTCTTCTAAATAGCATTGAAGATAAAACGCCAAAATAAGTACTCAATTTGACCTAATGTTAAATGCATACAAACATCAACAGGCACATTCCTAATATTGATATTTTCTTATCTACAATCCATAAATATAGGGAGACATTTAGCTATAGAGACCTGTTTATTAAAGAGCCATAGTGTTAATGGCCATAAAACTGCAATATGTAAATATTACATTTAAATTGCATATAAATGGCTTCAGTTTATAAAAAAAAAGGGGCATAATTTAATTCTTCATTCAACCCTAGAGGTTGAAGTGAATTTAAATTATAGATCCACCTACATTCAGATTTCAGGAGTAAATTATCCTACTCTCCCCCTCTTTCACTAACATCTATTTGTTCAAAACCCATACATTTTAAATCTTGAACATTGCTTTGATGCACCTCAAAAAAAATGTCTGGCTACTCCACTATCCTTAATTTTTTCATTAAGAATATCCCTTCTGTGTTCCTTCATCCGCTCCCTAAATTCTCTGTAGGTTTTACCCATGTAGAATCGGGGACAAGAACAGTAGGCTACATATACTACCCCCTCGGTGCGACATGTTATGTGGCCCTTACCTCTATGAGGGTGACCCATAATGTCCACCATGTAATGGCCTTTTGAGAAATGTTTACACATTTTACATTTGCCGCATCTGTAGCAGCCATCCTTCTTTTGATGTTTACCTAGCCAATCATTGTTCCCTTTGTAATGACTGTGAACTAGTCTGTCCTTTAGAGAAGGAGCACGTCTGGCTGTCATTAATGGGTGTTCCCCTACTATTTGTTGGATGTCAGTATCTGTGGTTAGAATGTTCCAATGTCTCCACAGTATCTTTCTCAATTCTTCCCACTCAGAGTTAAAAGTGCTGATAAACCTCACTTCTGAGCTAGTTTGTTTATCCACAGTTTCATATAATAATTTTTCATGTGGAATTTCCCAAGCTCTTTCATATCCCTTCTTGATTATTCTTTTCGAATAACCCCTGGCTAAATCCCTCTCAG